>NW_021319966.1:0-90336 GCF_001605985.2 Dendrobium catenatum | reverse complement strand
TTGTATATTATATTTATTTTTCTATATCTATATTGATTCATCATAGATAGTCAATCTAACCTAAAAATTAGATCAAAATTTTAAAGTTATTATATATAATTAATTTAAATGTATATTATATTCCTTAAAGTAAATTTAATAAGTTTAAAATCTATATTTAAATAATTTTTAATCAATATATCATCACTCAAATCTTTTTAATATGTTGGACTGCTATACTCATCACAATCTAATACTACAAATATATTTGTATGCTCTATGTAACAATAAGAGACTACACACATTGAATTTATTGTAATTTGAAGGTGACATTTCAACCAATCTACAAAAAATATAACAATAAAATTGTGTCTATCTATTATAGTCCAAGATCAACAATTTAAACGTGATATATATATATATAATTGAGCTACAAGGAATGAAAAATAAACATGCTGATAATAGTCGATCTCACATGTCAATCTGATCAGATCAGACAATAATATAATAAATGGAAAGCTCCGGTATATATTTCACATAATTAACGAGATATACTTAACATATATCTTTTTTGTGGCAATATTTTATTTGACTGTATTGTCTTATTTATGTATTTACTTTTTAATTATCTTTGCTTCCACTTATATACAAGGAATGAAAAAAAAAAATATTGCTGATAATGGTCGATCACACATGTCAATCAGATCAGATCAGACCATAATATAATATATGGAAAGCTCCGGTATATATTTCACATAATTAACGAGATATAATTAACATATATCTTTTTTGTGGCAATATTTTATTAGACTTTATTATCTTATTTATGTATTTAATTTTTAATATTGTCTTTGCTAGCTTCCACTTATACATAGGAGGGTCAAAAGGAAAATAGAAGGGCACACAACAATTTATTCTTCTCAACCTCTTTACTTTTGAGTAACAAAATCAAACCAATTTTGTGAGTATGATTCGTGTATTCCTTACAAGTAAATTTGGATGCAATAGTTTTTCTAATAGAATATTTTCTTAGGAGTTGACTGATCCCTAACCCTAAATTTTTCTTTTTAAAATTTTAAAGCATATTTTTTATGGTATCTTTTGAATGTATTACTTCATTTTTTTTTAATTTTGAAAGTTGATTCTAAAAAAAAATTATATTTGTTTGTTATTGTGTGATAAAGTGTTTTTTTTCCTTTGTAAACTTAATGCTCATTCTCGTGATAGTCCTGCTCATTTAAATCATTTTGATAAAAATAGGCACATTAACATAACCAAGATAGCTTCAATGTCCCTCCGACGCTCACTGACTATAGTCCTTGCAACCTCCATCACCCGCCAATTTGGGGTGCAAACGAGTCGGGTCGAGCTCGAGCTCAACTTGTCTCATGAAACGAGTCGAGTTGAACAGCTCGGCAAGGTCCCCTTCCTTACCTCTGTCATCAAGCATCATCCCGAGCTCCATTGAGGTTGCGAGCTTGTCAACCCAAGGCGCGAGTTTCATCATACTATATATCGAGCTCCGTTGAAGCACGTGAGCTCCAAGACTCCGACCTCCATCATCCTGAACTACGTCATCGAGCTCCGTCCTCCTTCATCCCGTCGAAGCACGTTGTTGACCTCGTTTTTGTCTTGATTCGCCATCGACTGGGTTTGAACGTGTTGATCGAGCCTCGTCGAGCCTGATTCGATTCGAATTGATATTAATTTGATTTCGATTTATTTTATCATATTTTATTGAATTAATTTTGGGTCGAGTCGAGGCGAGTTCGAGGTGACCCGGAGTGAACCAAACCCTACTCAATTTGAACTTGATTTCAGTCCCTTGAGTGCGGCTAAATTTTAATAAAGAAAAAAAAAAGCTTAATCAAATTTCCAAGCCAATTTGAATCCCACCGTTGGATCAATAATTTAATTGGATGGCTCCGATCTACCCTATCTCGCTTGGTGCCCTAATTAAGGCCAAAAAAAAAGCCTCCATCTGACGGCCCTCTCTCTCGGTTTTTGGAGAAGAAGCGCGAAGGGGCCGAAAACGCTGGGCTCCCCTCCCCCAGTTGGAGAATCACTCACGCCGCTCTCCCTCTCTCCCGATGCTCTATGCATTCGCACAAGCCGAAGCCTCCAGCTGAGGCCAAGTTCACTCTCTCGGTAGCTCACACACGACCGACCCCCCGTTCTCACTCTCGGTCTAACTGATCCCCACAATCAAATAAACCCTATTCGGTGCTGATGTATCGAATGGGGGAAATCTCGTGAATTTAGGGTTATAGATATTATTATCCATCGAGGTTGGTAGGTGAAAACCTGCTATCCTTCATGGCTAATCGTATCTATAACTACATCTGCTCTTCCATCGGCCTGCTTGTGTCGGGTGTAAAGGTCTACGACCATTTTGTCCTACGGGATAGTGTGATCGTACCATTTGCATTCGAACCACACGAGCGGAATCCTTTCGGAGACCCACACACGTGAGCTCCGAGCCTCTGACTTTTGTCTCCTTGAGCTATGTCGTCGAGCTCTGCTTGGTTGTCCCGAGTACCGCAGCTGAGCAACATGCAAACGCCGCCGTCATTATCTTTAGTTTCGTCATCAAGCAAACTTCGTCATTTTGACTCCTAGCCTTCGAATTGTCCTCCCGCCTGCCCAAAATAATTTTTTTTCTCGCCCCGTCAATAGTTGCACCATCGAGCCGACAAGTTGAGCAGAGGTTTTCTCAAGCTCGATAAGCCATCGAGCTCGAAATAATGTTCGAGCTCAACTCGCGAGCTCGATAAGCTCAACTTGTTGAGCCTATTACCAAATCTAGTCCGAGCCAGCTCGTATGTTGGCTTGACTCGGCTACACCCCTATCGCCAACTACAGTTCCTCCTACACCAGCTCTCGCCAGCTACATTCCCTCAGACACAGTCGCCCACCAACTATTGTTCCTCCAACGCTGTTGCCCGCCAACTACGTTTCCTCAGACACCGTCGCCGGCCGACTATAATCCATCCGACCACCAATGTCCGCCAACTATGGTCCATCTGACCACAATCATCGACCAACTATAGTCCTTTCGACCACAATCGCCCGACAACTACGATCCCTCTGACCATAATCGCTTGTCGATTATAGTCCCTCATACCACCATTGCCCGCCAACTACAGTCCCTCCGTCCATCGTCGCATGTCGATTATAGTCCCTTCAACCTTTGTTGTATGCGACTATTGTACCTCTGACCATCGTTTTCTATGTACTATGAATCCCTCAGACCTCTAGCAACTGATAATAGTCCCCTCTACCTCAATCACTCGAAAATGACCCCCTCTACCTCAGTAGCCCGACTATGATCATATCGACCAAACAAACATGTCAATGTTCTTTTGTGAACAATTTTCATATCACTGGATTCTTCCAACTCCCACCATATAATGTGCTCTATCTAATATATATTTATTACATTGAGCCAAAACTTTCTCTCGTGGAAGAACATCATTTGTAATCCACTACAAATGCTAGTAGAATCATTTTAAATGGTTAATGCCACCAGATTTTTCTTCTTTTATAATTTTTTATTTAAAAATCTTGATGTCTTTTATTACTTTTTCATATAACTTTCTTTTTTTTTTTTTTTTTTTGACTAGTGAACTTGACTTCACTAAATTTGGAACAAATATAACTTTCTTATATGTGTATGTAGTAGATCTTCCTACAAAACTGAGACACTAATCCTTATATTCCTCTAGACAATGAGTTTCCAATTTTATTAGGTCAAAATAAAATAAAAAATTAAGTGTAAATAAAAATTTTATAAAATTGATGATAATAATAAGAAACCTAAACACAACTCTCCTTGGCCTATTGGTTGAGAGCTTAGACTTCCAACTAAGAGGTCCAAGGTTCGAGTCTATGTGTATGCCTTGTGTGTGTGAGTTTGCCTTAATTGGCCTAAATGTCCCAAAAAAAAAACCTAAAACGGCCGCCCATTTCCTATTTTGGGGTCCAATGATCCGGCCCCAATTCTTTACCGAAATTCTTCGCCGACTCCATGAATCGTCCAGCACATCGACATTCTAGCCACGTGGCTAACCATTTCTTTCGCTTTCAGGTGAGCTGTCTTCATTCATATCATTAACATCTGAGGGTATTTCCGTAACTTCGCTTCCTCCTTATCCTTGCTGCCCTCGTGAACCTTCTGCACTGCGCGCCTCGATGCCGAGAGGTTCCGTCTTTTTATATGACCGTCGCTGCGCGCGCTCTCTCTCTCTCTCTCTCTCTCTCCAGCATATATTCTCTGTTTCTCTTCAGCTTCTTTAAATCCTAGCCCTAAACAAATTGCTATTTTCGTTCTCTTGCAAAGCCCGGCCGGAATATTTAGTGCTGAATCTCGATCGATTCCTGTTGAGGTATGGTTGGCTTCAATTTTCTCATCTCTAGTCGAGAAAATGCCCCATTCGCCATTCTATTTTCCCTGCAATGGGTGTGCCGTTTCTTAATCCGTCGATCTGATTCAACGATCTTTCCCCAGTTTTTTTAATGGTGCTAGTTGTAGCTCAATTCTATTAAAATTAAAAAAAAAAAAGATGTTACACAGAGAACACCAAAAAAAGAGCAATTGGAAAATTACAGTTGTAATGTGTGGTTCCAAGTTCTAACCAAACTAAAAGAAAAACAACAGTTACGATCATCTTCAAATCAGAGAAAAATTTATATTGGGTGGGATGGACTCGATAGAGCAGTGATTCTGTGTTTGAATCAATTTTGATCAGACGAGGGCTAAGCAATATTCAGAAAGTGTAGTGCAGAACACGATTCTAATAAGTGATCAAAATAAACCAAACAAGTAGATTATCCATGGTAGAACGAAGATAAACCAGATAGACATAGACAACCTAAACCTATACCAATTTCCAAGCCTCTTCTCTTTTTCCCCTGGCAATGTCATTTGCGGCAAGATATACTGTTTTCCAAAAATATTGTTGTATTCAGAGATTTGTTTTTTTTAGAAGATAGTTGCTATGAGATTGTTTGCCTTGTACTTCAGGGGAGATGAAGAACTCGGTCTTAGATCGGAGCATCTATGTCGAGAACAGCGACGCGGAGGACGGCGTCGATGATGAGGAGCAAAGCAAGGTTCGGGCGGAGGAGGACGACGATGACGAATCAGACGGTTCTGATTCGTCTTCGGTTTGCAGCACAAGACGGAGCAGGCCGAACTCCTACAACACTACTTGGCCCCAGAGCTACAGGTACGGCTCTCCCGTCACCATCTCAATATTTCAGCCGTAGGATCGTTATTAGATGGCTATGCTTGATTTTCTGCCTCCTCGTCCGGTAATTTATGTTAAAAAGTCTGGTTTGCCTGTTAGTGGTTATTTATTTATTACGAGGAATCATTATCATTAGGTAAGTGAAAATTATGGTCGACCTAACATGCAACCCACATCAATTTATACGGGTCAACACTTAAAACTTTCACTACTTGCCAAGGGATTCAAACCAGGGACCTAGGCTTTGCCCAGCCGGCTCTTCACCAGCCGGACAAGCAGCGGTGGGTATAACGTCGGGAGATTATGTGATCAGTATTGTGGCTTTGTACTATTTGGTATCACGACTCGATACTAATAACGTAATATATTTTGATTGATTTCTGGACGGTGCTCTACGTTCAGCCGCACAAAATAATTTCTCCATCTAAAGAACTAAGCTTCTAATAAGATTTTCAAATTTTTAATTTTCTTAAAAAATGATTCGAAAGAGATTCTAATTAATGATGTGGGAAACTCTATGCTGCAACAATGCACTCAGTAGATACATATAATGAAAATCCATGAAATTCATCATATAAACTTTTTAATAAATTTATTATTAATGATTACGATATTCTATTGTGCTTTTTTATTAAAAAGTAATGTTCAGCGATAATCAAATATACCAGCCAAAATCACTTGTCAAAAAACAAAGAGTATTTTTTTGGGAAAATATTTTTTTATGAAATTTAATTAGGACATATCTCAAAATTTTAAGATTAATTTTTAGATATGTATAATATATGACAAATTAATTACAATATATTATATTTTATAATATATGACAAAATAATATATGATCAAATTTAATTTGAATATTTTGATTTTTTTTTCTATTTTTAATATCTCATCAATTCAATAATGTAGTTGAAAGAGTAATTAAGGTTTTGCAAATATATTATTTATCTTTTCAGTTAATAAAGAAATATTTGGTGGGCTGGATTTTGCTTTTTATCGAAATAGTTTATTGGCCTTTTGAACTTATTTTATAACAAAATAATGAAATAAATCGAATAAAATTGAACTTCATGCATTTGGACCTTGATTTCAGTGAAAATTTAGGTTTCCTTTGGGATGGTTTCTTTACTGCTGCTTAAGCAGCTTGTCATTACAAATTTTTTATTTTTATTAAAATGTTGATTTAAGAAACAGTAAAAAAGTCATCCCAAATGAAACTTTAATATCTCAGCATAACTCGTTTCAGCATACCTTTGATTTCTCCAAAATATGCATAGCCAAATATATTTTTGAATTCTATCTTTTATTTATCTACATATTTCTTGTTGTAAAATATTGCACATGAAACAAGTAAAGAATATTTATTCTCAAATAATACTACACTTCCTTTGAAATATGCATAAAATTTCATTTAAATCTTATTTTTATTGATGAATCAATCTAATTTTAGAGACCTACACTTTTTATTGGATCCTATGAAGATAACAATTTTTTTTTTTTAATTTAACCAAAAGGATAACATTTAAAAATTTCTTCCGTGTTTGTTGGGTAATAAAAATGGGCGGTTTGTCTTTGTCGACCTTTTTTACTTTTATTTTATTTCCAAGGGTGCGTGAGGTGAGGGTGACCCGTGACCGTTACTTGGGTACAGAGGAAACAGAGCTCTCTCTTAATTTAACTAGTCTACTTAAAGTTAAATCCCAATATATATTTTTTTGTATTTTTTTTTTTTGGGAGATTTACATGCATACCACTTTATACTACTCTATTTATATATTTAACACCTAAAACTTTAATATTACATGCATACCACCCATAGTTCAATTTCATATCAAATATGGGTGGTATAAATGAAATATATTAAGTGGTAGGAAGGAAACATGAGTGGTATATTTAGTTTTTTCGTGTACTGAAATTCCATTGACCTCCAGGCTCCAGGTGTAGTGTGATGCAGCGATTCGAGCAGGTGTAGTATTATTTTGGTTTGTGGATATATATAAGAAATAAAAATGGCTTGGAAAAAAAAAATAAAAACATAATCCTAATATTATTAAAATATTTTTCATCATAAGTTAAATAGATATTTTAAAATAGGAGGATCTATAGGGATGTTATAAAATTCTTATGTAATTATATATTTAATACTTAATACTTATAATTTATATTTATTTATATGATATTTAAAATTTTAAATTACATTAAAAACATTATTATTATTATTTATTAAAAAAATATATTTTCATCCATATATTTAGATATTAAAATGGCATGTAAATAAATATAAAAATTTAAGTATAAGATATGCAACTCATAAAAAAATGGAAGTTATATATAGAAATTCCTTTTAAAATATTTCATTTAAAAAAATAGTCTCATTAAATAGCACACCTGTCTGAATATCCAAATATTTAATAC
Organism: Dendrobium catenatum; assembly: GCF_001605985.2. NCBI lineage: Eukaryota > Viridiplantae > Streptophyta > Magnoliopsida > Asparagales > Orchidaceae > Dendrobium > Dendrobium catenatum. Next base: position 82,696 of record NW_021319966.1, on the reverse strand, counting down.
GAACTAAATGAAATGTTCATAATTCACAGGAGATGTATTTGTGGAAGTCCCCAAACAGATTTAAATAATATATCCAAGTTTTGTCCTCAGGTAGGTTTTTCGGGTTGGTTGCGTGGATGGTAGAAACTTTACAGATTTTGTGATAAACACTGAAATATGATTGGGCCCATCAAGCTGGAGGAAAGCCTTATCCATTACCTGCATTAATTGTAGCTGCTGTCTTGATTTTCTGTATTTTGGCGTATGCCAAGTCTACGGCAACATCTGTGGTGGCGCGATAAAATTATTGGAGAATAAACAAATAAATTTATCTGTGTTGAATTGGTATTAAGTTGTCATCATAGGTAAGCTAAGTGATAGTTGACTGGGTTACATGGATTAAATGGTAAAAAGATGAGCTGAAAAATAAGTTAAGATATATCGAGAGAGTGAATTTTGGCTTATGCTCATTTATTTAAATTATTGAGTTCTAATCTTATACAAATATGAATTGATTTACTATTAAGTGAAAATAATTAATGACTGTGAATTTAATGATAGTTAAATTTATTTGTATTTAAATTGATTTTATGGAAAAAAAAAGTTTAATTGATTTGAAAAAGTTATAAAAAGCCTAGGAGTTGTTTGATTTGAAGTAAAAAGGGGGTAAAATATTTCAAATGCAGGGGTTTGAGGAATATTGATGTTTGGTTTGAAGTAAACCAAATGTAGTGTAAAGTTTTTGTGTATTTGAAATTCAACATCTAGTTCATTTTTGGTGTATTTTGAATTCCTCTTATTTGGTCGATTTTTAAATACAATGGAACTTCATTGCCCGCTCTCGCTCGCCACTACCATCGACCATGCCCCTTGCCGTTGCCACCACCAAACTCCACCACCGACGGCCGCTACTACCACCAATGACTAGCGACCACTATTGTATGCCACCGTCATCGATCATCTTATCCTTGAACTTTACACTGCATTCATTTTACTTTAAGTTAAAGAAAAAAATAACATTTTCTCGCATTTATTTTATATTCATCCAAACAAGTCTAAAATATTTCAAATGCTTTTCATATTTTTTACATTGTATTACTTTTTCAGTCAACCAAACATCCGCTTAATTAGTTTGAAAACATTACTTATTGAAATATTATTTTAATTTTGATTATAATTGAATGCTGATTAGTTGAAATTTGTTTAATTATCATGAAAGATAAACTTTAGCTTTACCTTGTGATTCTCTCTATCTTATGTTTTGGTCTGCCCATGCATGTATGATCCTAAGCTGCATTTTTTTGTTGGTTCTCTTAGGTCATTTGATTATTATTAAGTTCTTTTTTCCGGTGTAAAAAAAAATTCTATAATAAAGCAGGCTAAGTTAATTGTATTCATTGTGTAATAGTGTTAACTATTCAATTATGTGTAAAGCAAACACAATTTTATATTAAGTTATACAATACAGAAACTTTTATTACTTGAAGGGCTCATTAATTTGATTGGACGTGGATGGGAAATATGTTTTACTGATTTAGAATGTCAGGATTTTGCTTTCAATTATTTTGAGCGTGAAATTAAATATTTACTTTGGAGCAAATTTTGAGGAGATTTGTAAAATTTGATATCAATGTTAATATCTAATAATTTTAAGTTAAAACAACTAAATGGCCTAAATTTTTTGTTTCTGTATTCATCGAATGAACAGGGACTAATAGCACTAGCTGCTTTCATTTCTAAAGAACTTCCCTTACCCTCATGATGGTAATGATCTTTTCATTGGAAAATAAGTGGAACATTTTTCAGATGATAAATGAAGGATCATATTCCTTCTCTACTTCCTCCAAGCTATCACTTCTTAAGATTTGTAAATACTAGCAGAAGATGCAAAACTTATCTATGCTTCTCTTTGATCTATTTGGACAGGCAATCAATAGACATTTACAGTGGTGTGACGCCGCCAACCATTGGATTTCTTGGTACTCCGAATTTAAGTAGATTAGGGAGCTCATTTTTGAGCAATTCATTCAGAGGACACCACACCTCTGAGATCTTCAGTTCCCTTCTCAGACCATTACTCCCAACTCAAGTTGAAGATGAACAACAGCAAAGGAAGAGCTCCCACTTGCTGCCTGTTGCCCCACGTCAGTGCTCCTACACCCAGGGGGTTTTCAACGGTATAGTCTCTTACCCACTCTAAACGTCTCCAAAGGAAAATTTTGATTAGATTTTTAATCTTCATGAAAAATAGTAGGATGTTATTGTCTATTAATTGTTTGAAAATATGATATTAAAATTTTGTTCCCAAACAAATTTCATGAAGAACAGTTTAATTATTTAAATTTAAATGAGTTGCACCCACTTTGTGACACTTTTTGCTGCCATAAGTCGGCATTATTGCTCAAAATCAAATGAAAAGCTTTGATATTGTGCTAAGTCTAGCATTGATAATATTTTATAGCTGTCTTATTTTTGAAAAAAATATGATGCATCTTGATTTTGATTCTGGACATTATATTGAGCGAGTACCCTTTCTATGAGTCTTTGAGCATATAGAATTCCTTTCATATAAAACCTGATACAAAGATGGCCAAGTATTATCGACAAATAGTACTAAGGTTGTTCAATTGTTCAAATAGATCTAAGTTCGTACATAGCTCACCTTGGCTTTTTGGTTGAGAGCTTATGCTTCCAACTAAGAGGTCTTGGGTTCGAGTCTTTGTGTATGCGTTGTGTGTGTGAGTTTGCCTTAAATAGGCCTAAATGTCCCAAAAAAAAAAATCTAAGTTCGCATAAAAAGGACCCACCACAGCCATCCCCATCTCCATTTATCTGTATGAATTTAAAATGCTTTTTATCTTAAAAAAAAATTTAAATAAACAAGAATTAGAGAGCTACACTAAAAATGTATATGAATCAAATTAGTGAATAGGAATGATTGAGATTTTACATTTTTTTATTAATATTTAAATTTGATCCACATCAGTTTAGTTTGGCGTTAGCAAGCATATCATAATCCCCTTCTGTTTTGGATCTTGAACAGTAGATTAATTGGATGCGCATTGGGCCCTATGAAATTATTGGATGAATTATTGAGTTGGATTGCAGGGCTGTGTCAGCCGAGATGCGAGAACCGAGAACGATGGGAAAATTGGAATCAAAAGGTGAAAGCTTGAAAGGAGTAGATATTAAATAATTAGGGAGGCAAGACAATTATATTGGTCGGAATTAGCTGGACATGGAGATATGAAGATAGAGAAGCCTGAATGGCACATTTGAAATCAAAGAAACGGTATATTAGGTTTTCATCTTTTTGGCTCTACCTGCACATGGCTTCTGCCACGTACTGTTTTTGTTTCTCATGAGTAGGATTATGACTTTAGCGCCTCTCGCTCCATTTTCTTCATATGGTTTCATTGTGAAAGTTTTATTCAATCATTTTACTTAGGTAACTCGGATAGAGATTTTAAGAATGTATGTGGTCGCCAAAGAGGTCTAGGTTCAACGCATAATTAATAGAGGAATAGGAGCCTAGAATATTATCCGTGCAATTCTAGCTGTTCAAACTCCGTAGAGAACAGGACAAAAAGAAAACAAGAGAACTGAGAACTGAGAACTGAGTAGAGAGGGAAGAAAGTAACAGGGAAAACCAACAACCTGCATGGCCTTAGCCTACCTCATCCTATCATTTTAGACTTGATTTCATCCAGCTTTGCCCACCAAAAATGACCTTACATGCATGATTTAAATCATGATAACACAACCCTAAGCCATCCAATGATATCCAAGAAGTGTTTCTTCATACTAATCTCTCCTATCGAAATAGTAACTATAGGTCCTTATGCGCTTCTTGCATTTGAACTAGTACCTACAGGTCCTCATGCGCTTCTTGCACGATTTTTCACTTATATAAGATTGCCATTGGATGAACCAACAACTGCCCTCTTTAATTGAATTATGATCACGTGGCTAGATGTAGTGTGGAGTCTCCCAAAATAGTTTGAGATGGGAAACATGAAAAATTAGATGATCTTCGTCTTGTTGAACAACCCAAGTTTATGCGTCTGAACGGATTTTGGCCATCATTGGATATGGTTTTATTTTATGATCAATTGGATACGAATTTCTGTAGGGATGGCTTAAGCTTCACTATAACCAAATCTCCCACCCCAAACAGCAAGTCGCTGCGGTGTTTATCCAGTTTTTCATCTGTTGGTAAATTTTCGCGTAGCTGTTTAAAACTTTTATCAGAATCTTGTAATATAAAAATATCTGCAATTTCGATATCAGATCTTCTTAGTTCGCAAGGAATTATTGTTAGCAGAGCTCAATCATACGCCACTTGAAATTATGAAATGCCCGTCAACATCAAGGTGGTGTTGATATTATAAGGAAATTTCGCTCAAAACTTTCACTCATTTTGCTGGTGAATCCATCATAAAACTGCGCAAATGTTGACCCATGATTAGTCACCTCCATATGATTGCATGATTGTTAATGATAAGAAATACTATGATTTAATTGCATCGCACTGAGTGGAAACAATTCTTTCTTAAAAAACCAACAAATTTAGAATCATAGTTTGAAATAATAAGCTATGGAATTTCATGCAACTTACAAACATCAGAGACAAATGAAGAGTGCACAGTTGAAGATGGAAAAAATGTTCATAAAAGCTAAGAAATGGGCATTATTGATATTTGATCAACAACCATCATGACTCTGTCTTTCCATAAGACTTTGATAACCCTCTTATAAAATCCATAAGGATTTTATCCCACATGATGGAAATTTGCAGTAGTTGTAACAGGCTGCTGGTTACTGACTTTCATATTTTGCATAGAGGGTGAAGACTCATCAGTATTGATACTTCATCGAAAAATTATCTTGATCAGGCACGAATCTCGAGGCAAAATCAAGTTGGAAACTTCCAAAATTAAAATTGGAACCATCCGAACTCCGATTTCAGCAAACTTACAGTCGAATTGAACGTCTCGGAAATACGAACCCAACGACACCAAATTCGACTTAATATGAGCTTAAATGGGTCCAAATCAAAAATCAAGGTTCCGAAGTGCTGTTGGAGGGTTCAAACCACAATTTGGATTACCAAACGGTTTCCAAACATGATGTGCTTATAGTCGAATCGAGCGGCTCGACGAGACGAATCCAACGAGCCCATGATCACTTAATTCTGGCATCGTTAAGGCATTCAAATGTCCATCAAACGGTCCACAATCAAGGGGTTCAACATCAGCCGTCCATCCAACCACTCCCCATTTGCCCTTGACCTTCTCCTATTTACGGGCCATGCCACTCCATAAATTTATAAATAGACCCCTCCTTTCTCTTGAAAGAGGGGGGGGGGGGGGGGGGGGGGGGGGGTGGGGGCTCCAAGCAAAAAGAGAAGAAGATAAGAGAAGGAAGAAGCTCCTCCTCGACCACCGCCTGAGTTCCGCCATATCACATCCTGATGTTGTTGCTCCGCCGGACCACCACTTGAGGCGCTCACCCTCGCCGGACCACCACTGGAGGCCCTCACCTCCGCCAGACGTTGTTGCTCTACCGGACCACCACTTGAGGCCGTGAGCTCCGCCAGACCACCATTTGAGGCCCTCACCTCCGTCGGACCACCGCCGCATGTCGTTGCTCCATCGGACCACCACTTGAGGCCATGAGCTCCGCCGGACCACCACTTGAGACCCTTACCTCCATCGTACCACCGCTATCGAAAACCATCACCTGACGTCGTTGCTCCGTCGGACCACCACTTGAGACCCTATGGCGAATATGAGGCTCGCCTTGAGGCCCGCCTTTGCGCAATTCCAATAAAAAATGCCTCGATGCTTACGCCTCGAGTTTTTTTTATGAGGCTTACGCCTCAACTTGGTTGAGGCCCACCTTGAGGCCCGCCTCGCCTCACTGGCATGAGGCTTACGCCTCACGCTATATATATTAAAACTTACATACATCTTGAAGTAAATGCCCGACATTGGACTCTATAAAAGAGGAGGAAGGCGAGAGAGTAGTTCATCATAATGATGATTCACATGAAGAACCCCTTAGTGATGACAATGCTAATGACTTATGAGTTCTTATGTGATATGTCATTGCTATTTAATTATTTTTGGAAATTTGAATTATATGTTAATGAAAAGAATACTGGATTTGGGAAAGATAAAATTTTGAGTTGAACTATATTTAATGTTGTCTTATTATTGGGATATTTTGATTTCACTTAATATCTAATGTTTTTTTATGTTTTATATTATTCACTCATTAGATATAAAAAATTTATCATTTTATGTTTACGCAATCTTTTGATTTTGAGGCTTACGCCTCAAAATGCCTTGAGGCTTACGCCTCGCCTCACGAATGAAAAACGCCTCAATACCCGTATACGCAATTTTAATCATTGAGCTTTGCTGAACCACCACTTAAGGACCTGGGTTCTGCCGGACCACCACCTGAGGCCCAAACTTCTCTCGGATAACCACGTGACGCTCGGACTTCTGCTGGACCACCACCTGACGCCCGGACCTCTGTCGGACCATCACTTGATTCCCTAAGCTCCATCAGGACACCACATGAAGCCTGGACTTCTATCGGACCATCACCTGAGGCCCAAACTTCTGTCAGGCCACCGCTTGATGCATAGAGTTCTACCAGAGTATCGACCTACTACAACGGTCTTTTTGACCCAATCTCTAACCAACTACGGTCTTTTAGACCCTTATCTCCTGCCGACTACGGTTCTTCTGACCTCCATCACCTACTATGATCCTTCTGACCTCCATCACCAGACAACAGCCTTTCTGACCCCGGTCTCCAGCCAACTACGATATTTTAGACCCCTGTCTCCTGCCGACTATGGTTCTTCTGGCCTCCGTCGCCTACTACGGTCTTTCTGACCTACATTGCCAGACAACTGTCTTTTTGATATCGATCTCTTGCATACTAAGGTCCTTCCGACCTTCATCATCAGACAATGGTCTTTCTGACCACAGTCTCCTGCTAACTACGATCTTTCGGACCCCTGTCTCCTACCGACTACGGTCCTTCCGACCTCCATCACCTACTATAGTCCTTCCGACCTCCATCACCTGCTATGGTCCTTCCGACCTCCATCATCAGACAACGATCTTTCCGACATCCATCCTATCGACTATGGTCGTGCCGACCAAACAAACATGTCTATATTGTTGCTCCCACCATGTAATGCGATCTATATGATGTACATTTGTGCCATCAAGCCAAGGCCTTCTCCCAAGGAAGGGCCTCATTTGTAATCGACTGCAAATACTAGTGGATTCATTCAAACTGGGCCACGTAAAAATTCCAACCATTATATCCCCATGGTTTTCCCCCTTTTCAGGGGTTTCCACGTAAAAACTCTAGTGTCTCTTATGAACGTTGCACCCTCTCTCTTATCTGATTGTGAGCTAGATCTTCGTACAACGTTAAGACATTAAACTATATATTTCTCTACCGCCGCAAATACTCCAGGACGCAACAACTATAAATTTTGATAGAAGTTTCTTTTCTGTAAACTCAATTATTAAATTCTTGTAATAGCAATTCTACCCAACAATTCCAACCATTATATCCCCAATATGACCTCCGCCAATTACATAGGTTTGGACTTTGGACATAACAATCTATTTCAAAAGAATATACTTGAATGGTTACTGGTAGATGTTGACAAAATTCTGAACATTCAAGATTATCCTCATTTCCAACGATTATCATAAAGAATTTTGATGGAATGATGGTAAATCCAAGATTTTGAACAAATCTGCTCTAAATGAAATTATGGGTTGAGCAGTTGCTATTATAATCTGAATATCTATTTTTACTTCCAATTATAGTGTTCTGAGCACTAAAATATTGAAATTGGTTTCAAGATGAAGATCTTGAGATGGACCCATATCAACTTTGGATGAGACTAGCAATTCTTTTAAGGGGTCCTGCTCATCATTTATCACCATTAACAAACAAGTTGAACTTACAGGTGTGGTCATTATAAAGTCTTTCAATTATATTTCATCCAATTGTGTTTTTGTTAACGGTTGCACTGTAACATCAGTTTTTGTTATTCTAGCATTGGGCACCAACAGATTGATAGAATTAGGAAGCAAAAGTGGTAACAATTTTTCATCGGTATGGGAAACTATGACGATGATGTAGAAAAATTAACTTCTATAATTCTTTCTTCAATCAACTTTGCCAATTGAAAAGCTTATAAGAGGGATTGAGATTGTAACGCCCGCACCTCCTTTCCAATATTTGCCCAAAAAACCCCACTCAAAATAGCTTTGAAGAAAGAGCTACGGGAAATCTACTTTGATGGTTCTTTAAAGAGATTGTAGAATTCTTGGGCTGATGTTTGTTTTAATTTTGCTCATTTGCCATGTAGATCATGATACAAGGTAGAGCCAATACACTAAAGGACATTTTCTTTAAAAGAACTTTCAAGAAAATTATTTGTTCAAATGCATCCACTTAATGCCAACTCAATGTAAAGCCATCCGGCCATATCCATTAAAACAATTATAAAATGTGGTTATTATGAAATAATATTAAGGGAAGAGTTGATCGGCTCTGAAATTCATCCTTGCAGGTTATCACCAGCAAATGTGGCATATCCATTTTAATTATTCTTGTTTCGTCCTGGAGAATTCACGACTGTAGAGAGATATGGAGTTTAGCATTCTAGCTTTGTATGAAAATTCAACACACAAATAAATAAAAGATAGGGGTATAACATTCATAAGAGACTCCAGTGTTTTTACGTGAAAACACCTGAAAAGGGGGAAAAGCCATGGGGCTTGGCCTAATTTGAATGAATCCACTAGCATTGATGGTTGATTACAAATAATATTCCTCCTCAAAAGAGGGTGCCATCTTAGTATAGCAAATACACTGTATATAGCTTATTACATGGTAGTTGTTCTTAAAAGAGTGTTGACATGTCTGTTTGGTCAACAAGACTGTAGTCGATAGGGCAAAGTGGTAGGAAGAACCATAGTCGGTGAGCGACGGTGGTCGGAAGGACCGTAATCGGATAACGGTGGTCGGAAGAGCAGTAGTCAGGCGGCGAAGGTCGAAGAGACCGTAGTTGGGCGATGATGGTCAGAGAGATCATAGTTGGTGGGCAACAGAGGTCAGAAGGATTGTAGTCGAGTGATAGTGGTTGGAAATATTGTAGTAAGCGGGCGACAGTGATCGGAAGGATCGTAGTCGGGCGACGGTGGTCGGAAGAACAGTAGTTGGCGGTCGATGGTGGTCGAAATGACCATAATCGGACAACGGTAGCCGGAGAGATCGTAGTTGACAAGCAATTTTGGTTGGAAGAACCATAATTAATATATGACAGTGGTAGGAGGAAGGCTTGTCAGTGACTACCAGGTGGAGGATCGACGACAATGGTCTATTAGAAGTTCATCAGTGGTGGCTTGGTGGCGCTGATCCATCGACAGTGGTGCCAAGGTGGAGCTTTAGATTCTTCAAGCCCCATAGCTCTTTTCCTCTTACTCTTCTCTCATTGTGAAGAATGAGGGGTCTATTTATAATTTTTTTGGAGTGACATACTAGTAAATAGGGAGAAGATCAAGGATATGTTAGGAGTGTTCCAATGGACGGCTGATATCAACTCGCTTGATCATAAATCATTTAGCGAGCATTTGAGTGTCTTAATATTGTTAAATTTCTGCGATCTTAGGCTGGTTTGATTCATCTCGTTGAACCACTCGATTCAACTATATAATGTCATATTTGGATATCATTTGGTCATATGATTAATGTTCTGAAGCTTCCAACTAGGCTTCTGACCCTCAATTCAGAACCATTTGGATTCGGATTGGACCAATTTTGGTATCGTTGGGTTCGTCTCTTGGAGACATTCAGTTTGACTATAAGTTTATTGAAATCGGAGTTTGGATGATCATAAATTTAATTTTTTAAATTTTTTATTTATATTTGCATCGAGATTTGTGCCCGACCAATATAATTTTTTGATGATATATCAATTCTTAAATGAGATAGATGCATACGAGGCATGAGATTGGCAAACAAAACTAGAACCGAACTCATATTTATAGCCGCTTGTTTAGAATGAGATTGATGCTCCATTTTGATCTCCAGTTGAGTCATTTGTCATGAAATAGTCTGTTTAAATGGCCAGTGAGTAGTTGCTCACGGGACAATTCTTTGTGCGGGAGAGATTATTCTGTGCGGTGTCCAAAAGCGTATGAAGGTCAATCCGAATGTACCATATCATTCAATTCACTCTACATTGGGTGACGTTTTGCGTTGAATTGACCTCCAATATGGCACTTAATAAATTTTCTTCAAATGACGCAAACATTCTATGTACGAAAATGGACTTTGATTTCAATCAATATGCTATATAGCCATGTCTTATAAAAAAAAACCAAATGTTGTCACAGTTTTGCCTTCACTTCTCCACGGCGCCCAACCCCCCCCCCCCCCCCCCCCCCCCCTTCCCCCCGGCCCCCCCCCCCCCCCCCCCCCGGTTCCCTTCATGACCCTATTTTAAATCTTCTTTGTCCTCTTTATAACCCTATTTTAAATCTTCTAAAGGCAAGATAGCGCCAGGAGAAACTCAACAAGGTCGTTGTTTGGATTAGGGTTGTGAGTTGTGACATTACAAAAAAGAAATCATGGTAGATGAAACTTGAACAGTATAAGGTATTTCCAATGAAGTTCATTCTTTTTTTCTTGTCAATAAATACTTTCGAGCTAATCATTTTAGATTAGTACAATGAAAATGCATTTCGGAACTAATTCCTGGAAATCAATGACTTCACTATGTTGAAGGTTTGCTCTATAGGATCCTCCACTATTTACTTGAAGAATAAAGTTTGAACTTGGTTCTCTTTACAACAATTTGATTTCTTATTGTCGAAATGAAATAAATTTAATCAGAAAAAAATATGATGTGATCAGGTGTTAACGTGCTTTGTGGAGTTGGCATCCTCTCTGCACCATATGCAATCAAGGAAGGAGGGTGGCTTGGGTTGTCCATATTATTCATCTATGGTGTGATTTCCTTCTACACCGGGATTCTTCTGCGTCGTTGCCTGGATAGCAAACCAGGTCTCGAAACATACCCCGACATTGGCCAGGCTGCATTTGGCCCTTCTGGTCGCATTATTATCTCGGTGAGTCTACCATTATGTCCATTAATTCTTGCACTGCTATGCAATCTGAATTTTTGTGGTAATAAAATTTTCTTTCTATTTCATCTATTTTGCGCAGATTTTCTTGTACCTGGAACTGTATGTAAGTACAAGCTTAGAATGAGTAGACTGCTTGTTTTAGACACTACAGATACATATTGCTGGCCTCAAACTTCAAAAATAAGTCATTTCAACTAACACTAACTGTTAACGCAGGCTTGTTGTGTTGAGTACATCATATTGGATAGTGACAACTTGTCCTCCTTGTTCCCAAATGCACACCTGAACATAGGTGGAATACATCTAAATTCACACCTTCTTTTTGCTGTGCTGATCACTCTTATAGTTCTCCCAACCACATGGCTTCGAGATCTTAGCATTCTTAGCTACATATCAGGTTTGTCGCCATCCTTTATCTTTTATTTTAGTAATGAAATCTTCTTAGTTAATATTTGGTTTTCTAGGAAGTGATAAATATGTTTCTGGAAATTTATGACTTACAAGTTATATGCCTCACTATGCCATAAGGTTGATGCTCATAATCACTTCATAAAACTTGTTAGTGTCAATAGTTACATAATCTATTCTTCAGACAGATGAAATGATATTATGCCAAATTAAAATAAATAAATAAAATTTATTGACATTTATCTCACGATCCAGCCCGGAGGCTCGAATTAACGAAACAAGAATAGACGTTCGAATGGTTGATTAAATTTTTATTTGCTAAATATATTATCAATAAATTAAAAGTGCCACTAAATCCTCAAAATTATTTAAAATAAAAGATATAAATACCTTTCACTCGGAGCTTCTCACCTATGATACACATTTTTATCTATTCTACTCTTTGTAAGTTTTAAATAATACATGTTCATTTATAAATTTAGAATTGAGTCGTAAAAGAACTTAGTGAGTAAATCATACTTTTAAACTACAATAACTAAAGACATTAAGAACAATATGCATGATCATTTCAAAACATCAAGAAAATTTATTTAATTATTTCATTTAAAGACTTTCCATGTTATGCATATATCATATATTTATCCATATCGTTATTCTTTCTCATAAATAATACAACTGTCACAACGAGTCACCGTCTAAAATAGTACTAATGAAGGTACTCATTTTTCATTTCCTTTTTTCATTTACGTGCATGAGTATATTGCGTCCCCAGCTAGTTCCTTAATAGGGTGTGCTCCATTAGTCAACATGCACATACAAGCATATCTATCTTAACCATTTCATTTATATATCATTCATTTACTTTCTATGAAAAGTGTAAATCATAACATATTAATTTTTTGATTTCATTCAATATGACCAATCGTTGGATATGAGAAAAATAAATTATAATCTAGCTTGCAATAAAACTTAATAAGCATAGATCACTATCTTTTGATGCATTTAATTTAAGATAGAACAAAATCATTACTATTAATTAAAAGACATGAGTACTCATCGTGAACTTAGGTATTGAGATACTTTTCTATTTCTCCTCTTTCTCACGTTAATTAATTTTGCACCTATATGAAAAACCTATTCGTTAACAGTTTAATTATAAATTGCACATATATTTTTAATTATATGCTCTATAATTCCTTATTACATATATCTAGATAGCCCTTGTATTTAATTTATTAAATTACTAATAAAATTTATTTTCCTCGCATTATCATTTATATATAAATCATGATTTAATTATCATTAATTTCTAAACTTTCCATAGTTAATAATTTGTCATTTTAACTAATTAAATATACTCTCGTTTAAAATTAATAATTTAGTTAAATGAAATCTCTCCTATATTTTCTCTCTAATTTTTTATTAAATATATTTAAATAGTTCTTTTTTTTTTAAATAAAAGAATTAACTTGCTCTCTCCACTTTATTATTTAAATATTGAAAATCATTATTTAATTAATTTCTAATATCCTCTATTTAATAAATTTATAATTTAATTACTTTATATCATAAATTTAATATTAAAATCTAATACAGTCTTTCATTAATTAAATTCTAATAATAAATTTCAACTTAAAATAATTTATAATTATCCTTTTATTAAAACTCCGATTAAATTATATATATATAAATTCTATTTTAAATTATTAATTTTCTTAATAATATTAATAAAAAGAAAAAATATTACCTATTGCTCGTTCAATCTCCCTTGCTCCCTCTCCTTTCTGTCTCTGTAATTCCTTCTTTTTCTTCTTCCTTCCGGTTGAAGCTTTTGTTTTTTCGTTGATTTCACTGGAGTGATTAAATCAGAGTTATTACCCATGAGGAGTCACTTTCTCTTACTCACTCACATGATTCCTTGCTCAATTACGCGATCCGACCTCGCCAAACCCTTATGTGCCCGCGTACGGTCCGTTTGGCCCGCTCGGTTTGCCGCTCAATCGCCTGCTTTGATCGGTTGGGTATTAGATAAAGTTAGTTCAATTGAACTACTTGGACCGGTTCTTATAATCTCTCCTTATAAAAAATTTCATCCTTGAAATTTACATATGACTTTTTTCTTTTATTTTATTTTATATAATATACTACTATGAATTTTAATTAAGCATGCTACTCAATACTTAAGTAAAAATAACATCTTCACTCAACATAAACTTAACATTGGATGCATAACTGAATAAAACAAAATTTTTGATATAATATAATAAGATAATTGGATAAATAAAAATATCTGATATAATATAACAAATTATTATATTAAAGAAATCTCATCCATCTTTATTAACATCTATTGATTCATTAGGCTCCTGTTTGGTCGAACATTCTGCCTTGGTTGAGTTTGTGCTGGAGCTATAATTGACATTTATATCATCTTTTGTTTATCAAAACTCTTCAGTGAAGGTGCTTCACTTAAGTTTATCTCTCCTGAAGTCATTTGAACCAATGTAGGATAATATTTTGTAATTTTTTTAGGCTGATGACACTAATAGCAAGTGTTGGAGCCCGCCAAACACTCACCCTTATGAAATCTGCCACACTTAGCATAAGCTTCCATAACTCCACTCGTAGCAGCACTACTAACTCAACTAGGGCTAAACTTAGGCTTCTTTCCATTTGATCCTTCAATCTGATTGTTTTGGATATCTTCTTCAACTCTCTTCCTTTTATGTTGATCTCTTCACTTCTGAGCGATTTGAAAGTCAATCTCCACCCTTCTAGTTCTCTCTATCAATATTGTATAATCCTCGATTCCTAAATATACTAAATGTTGCATGATTGTATCTTTTAGACTAGATAGGGGTCGATAATATTTTGCCTATGCTGTTGCAATTAGTTTCGATGCATATCTGGATAAGGTTGTAAATTATGCTTTATATTACATCACTGATTTGTCTTCTTGAACCATTCTTATAAATATGCCCCACATTTGCCTCCTTGCTGACATAGGCACGAACCATTCTCTAAAAAATTCCACAAAGTCTTCCTAGTTCACCAGTAAATTTTAAATATCTTCTAACATGTCTTCACATTGTCCTCTCCACCACCTTTTTGCTTCTCAATCCAAAACAAATGTAGCGAGTGGCACTTTCCTTTCATCAGGACATGACATGCTATCCAAGATCTTCTCTACCCGAAGCAACCAATTCTCTGTCTTAATTGGTCCCTCATTTCCTTTGAATAGTGGTGTTCGCATGTACTAGAATAACTTCAGATACTTATATACTCCAACTCTAGGCTGCGATCTTGATTCTTGAAGCAGTTGGGTCATAGCCTTCAACATATGGGTAAAGGTATTGGGTGTTCACAGTCATATCAGGTGGTACTTCTTCTCCTGCTTTATTTTTATCAGTTACCTCCTCTTGATCATCCACATACCTTATATATTTATATAAGACATAATTAATTATACTATCTAATTGAATCTCTAAATTCTTAATTTCATAAATTATTCTTATGGCTCTTTTATGACAATTCATATTCCTATGATACTAACCTAGCGCTCTGATACCACTTTTGTCACAATCCTGTCCGGAGGTTCGAATTAACAAGACGGGAACAGACGGTCAGGTTGATTAATTTTTTACTTACTAAAGCTATCACCAAATATAAGTCACTCGTAGTGTCTCGTCTGCCATACACATTTTTTATATCTTCTACTCATTTTAAGCTTTGAATAATACCTGTTCATTTATAAATTTAGGAGTGAGCCATAAAAGAACTCAATGAGTAATTTACGCTATTAAATTACAGTAATTCAATGCATTAGTAACAATATGCATGATCATTTCAAAACATAAAAAAATTTTATTTAACCATTTTATTTCAAGACTTTCCAAGTTATGTGTATATCATATCTTTATTCTTTCGCATAAATAATATAATTGACACAAGAGCTATCGTCTAAAATAGTTCCAATGAAGGTACTCATTTTTCTTTTTTCCTTAACATTTTTTATTTACGTGCACGTATACATTACGTCCCCAGCCAGTACTATAAGAGGGTGTACTCCATCAGTCAACATGAGCATGCAAACATATATATCTTAACAATTTTATTCATACAAATATAATATAGCTTGCAATGAAACTTAATAAGTATAGATCACTATCTTTCGATGCATTTAATTTAAGAGAGAATAAAATCATTACAACAACAACATCAAGCCTTTATCCCACTATGTGGGGTCGGCTACAAGAATTATTTTTCTCCATTGTATCCTATTAAAGGTTAAATTCTCATTTAAATCTAATAAAGAAAGGTCATTCTTTAATATTTTCTAACCAAGTCTTTTTAGGTCTGCCTCAACCTTTCTTAACATAAGTCAAATATAATACCTCTACTCTCCTAATTGTGTCATTGGAAGGTCGCCATTTTATGTGACCAAACCATCTAAGACGACTCTCTCTAATCTTATCATCCACAGGAGCTACTCCAACCTTTTCATGTATATGCTCGTTTCGTATCCTATCTCTAAGGGTCAAGCCACTCATCCACTTGAGCATCCTCATCTCTACCACACTTAACTTAGTATTATGCTTCTCTTTTAATGGCCAACATTCAGCACCATAAAGCATTGCAGGCCTCACTATCATCTTATAGAATTTTCCCTTAAGTTTGAGGGGTACTTTTTTATCACATAACAAGCCCGGTGCATTCCTCCACTTCAACCATCCAATTTGAATTCTGCTGATAATATCCTCATCTATTTCACCATCACTCTGAATAATAGATCCAAGATATCTAAAACGTGTACTCAAGAACTCTCCATAGCACTTCCCTTGGAACTTTATCATATGCTTTTTCTAAATCAATAAATATCATATGTAGATCCTCCTTATTTTCTCTGTATTATCAAACCTCTTAATAAATGTATGACTTCCATAGTCGACCTACCCGGCATGAATCCAAATTGATTTTGAGAAACATTAGTATTACGCCGCAACCTATGCTCAATAACTCGCTCCATAGTTTTGAAGTATGTACATTAACTTAATTCCTCTATAATTCGCACAATCTTGTGCATCACCTTTATTCTTAAAAATATGAATTAACATACTCATCTGACATCTTTTTAGTCTTCAAAATAGTATTAAAAAGTTTAATAAGCCAAAAAATTTCTTCATCTCCCAAGCATTTCCACACCTTACTATAATTGAAAAACATTAGTACTCACCTGAACTTAGGTATTGAGATACTTTACTATTTCTCCTCTTTCCCACATTGTTCGTTTTGCTCGCTCTCCTTTCCTTCCTCTTTCTCTTTTGCCTTCCTTTTTCTTCTTCCTTTAGGCTGAAGCCTTTGTTTGTTCATTTGATTCCACTGGAGTTATTAAAACGGAGTTATTTCTCATGAGGAGTTGCTTCCTTTCACTCTTGCACGCCATTCCTCCCTTGATTACGCGATCTGACCTCGCCAAACTCTTTTGCGCCCGCGTTCGGCCCGCTCGGTTCGCTGCTCAATCACCTGCTTCGTTCGATTGGGTATTAGATAGGGCCCGGCTGAACTGGTTCTTACAGTCCATAGGTTCCATATTCATACTAGTAAAAAATTAAATCTGCCGCTTTTCTGAAACGCATACATGAGATGTTCTTTTCAATTTCACCTTCCTTCTTTTGCACTCTTTATGTGATAACCTTTCATTAACTTTGCTCATTGGCAGCTGGAGGAGTTATTGCATCTGTACTTGTGGTTGTATGCCTGTTCTGGGTGGGATTAGTTGATAATATTGGTTATAAAAATGAAGGTTCTCTCATAAATCTTTCTGGGATTTCTATAGCGATTGGCCTCTACGGCTATTCCTACTCCGGCCATGCTGTTTTCCCAAATATATACTCCTCTTTGAAGAATAAGAATGAATTTCCTGCCGTTCTTTTCACAAGGTAAGTGTCTAGTATAATTTTATTTAGAAGATTTGATACTCATTAAATTGGCATTATCTTCTTTTTCATTTCATGACTGCAAATAATTTGAGTGGACCCATTTATCTGCAAACTAGCTAGTTAAATAGCATCCATTTTTCTGTGGGAAAAGAAAGGAGATATCACTTTCAACTCGGCATTTCATTATTTAAGATCATTTTAAGTTTTACATCGGATATTTTGATTAAACCAATTAATTACCTTGCAGCTTTGTCATTTCCGCTCTGTTGTTTGCTGGGGTTGCAGTAATGGGATTTGCCCTGTTTGGGGAGTCCACTCAGTCTCAGTTTACTCTGAATGTGCCACATGAATTTATGGCCTCTAAAATTGCTGTTTGGACAACGGTAAGTACAATATTGCTAATTTTGTAGTCTTTCCAATTATGATTATAACATTAACTATTTCACAAAGAATCTAAATTCTTGAATTCAGTTAACTGAAATCTTTTACACAGAAAATTTAAGAAGTTGACCTTGTTTGTTTAAATCTGTTAAGAATGAAGTAAAATTTTATTTTTCCTACCCTTTCTTATCTCAGACATACCATATAGGTTTGAATGGCCTGTATTTCAATATACATATAGAATGAATAATAGATTTCCTTGCTATATTTAAAAGCATTTCATTTACTCCCTTGATGGGAACCACATCTCCAAATTCCATCATTAGTAAAAAAACTCGAAAGTTCTAGAAAGTATGAATTAAATCCAAAACATTAAATCTATGGGTAAATTTCGACTATATCTATTTTAACACCAACATATGCTAAACTAGACACTGCCCCTTCACAGAAAATTTATTTGCACACGAGTGTTTATGAAAATGAATTGTTTCCTTATCATTGTGAATGTTAAATATTCTTTTTTATTTTATTTTATCTTGCAGGTTGTGAACCCTATTACAAAATATCCTTGTCCTAGTTATATTTATTATTTTCTCCATTATCTTCTTAAATTCTTTTCCAAAAGAAATCTCTGGTTTCTTCTATAATACGAAATTTAATAGTCTCTTCATTTAAAATCTTCAAAGTTTTGTTCCTTAATTAACTGTTTACATACTCAATAACTTTGGCTCCGATGGCGCTGAGTCTGGAGGAGTTGATACCCACAGAGCGTCTGGAATCGCATTGGTATGCAATCATCATGAGAACAGCTTTGACGATCTCATCCTTGGTGGTGGCTATGTCCGTCCCTTTCTTTGGTAAGTGCATTTACTTTTGTTTCAAGTCAATAAGTAGTATTTATTTTTGCGCGCGCCCTAAAAATCTCATTTATCTTCAGGTTTGGTGATGGCATTGATTGGTTCTTTGCTTACCATGCTTTTAGTAAGTTTCTTTTGGGGTTTGTTGTTGGTCAGTTATCAAACAATTTGATTCTAATAACTATATATATGTACATTGTTGCAGGCATTTATTCTTCCTTGCGTCTGCTTTTTAAGCATTGTGAGGAGTAAAGCAACTTGGCCTCAGGTATGTTTAAAACTTAAAAGCAAGGTTCAGAACTTCTTCGCGTTTTGTTTGGTACAGCTTTTTTAGTGCTTTTTGGAGCATCTTTTTAATATAAAATTTATTTTTTTTGAAGTCGTCTCAAATAAAGTCTAAGTTTTCTCTCCCATCACTGAAGTTTCGCCGCCGTTTTTAATTTAAGAATAAAATATCAGAAAAATTTTTCTAATATTTTTTTATGAATGCTTATCTATTTTTAGTGGTTTCAATGGTTTTTTTTTGTTATTTCAGCTGCTTTTTGTTGATTTTCGTGGCTTCAGTTAATTGTTTAGTTGGATTTTGTGTTTTTTCATAGTTTAAAATCACGAAAACCGAAAACTATGACCAATTTAAGATGCCTTAGACCAAAATCGATAAATTTTGATGATTTCATTTCATTTTCGTTTGAAATTTTGAAGCCATCTTTAAAAGAACGGCTGAGTTCATATTCAACCGAACTGTATACCATCATATACAGTCGGCCATTCGGTCAATTCGAACTCCAAATTTCATGTCAAAGTTCAAAGTTCGGCAGGTGAACAGTGCGACGCCAATATTGATGTCGGACTATTCACTTATGCCGAAAAATTGGCTACAGGACTTGCCGAAGAATAGCGGGAAAGATGAGAGAATATTTACCTTCGCAGGAAGCACGCGAAAGGAGAGAAAATGTCGTTCGATTGGAGATGAATTACTACATTTTAAAATTTTGCTGCATTTTGGAGTGGAAAATGAGTTTTTCAGTTGGAGATGCTCTTAGACTTCGTTTGAAATAGTTTTCTTAATGTTTTGTTTTTTTAGATCGCCGCTATAATTTTTACCAGGTCATTACTTTT
Source organism: Dendrobium catenatum (assembly GCF_001605985.2). Classification (NCBI taxonomy): domain Eukaryota; kingdom Viridiplantae; phylum Streptophyta; class Magnoliopsida; order Asparagales; family Orchidaceae; genus Dendrobium; species Dendrobium catenatum. The sequence continues at coordinate 62,812 of NW_021319966.1, read as the reverse complement.
TTGCTTATTTAAAAAAAAAAAAAAGTTGTACTAAAATATTGCTTTCTATAACTGTTTTAAAAAAATATTTTTTCTACAATAACTTTTTGATACAAAAAAAATTTATCTCAAACAAAGTCTTACATAATGAGTGCTAAAATATTAGTTAAATTGTTTAAGAAGTATGCTTCTAGAATAAAAGATTATAGAAAATTTTATGCATATTAATATTTTTAGAATTAACATTTGAAGGTTTTCTTAGATATCTATTGAATTTCTTGTAAAGGTTAAAAGTGAGAGTTCTAATTAACTTTTTTTAACATATCAACGAATGATTGTCTTATCTATTTGTAGGTGGCTATGTGTTCCTTGATTCTTATAATAGGAGTTTCCTCCTCAGCATTGGGCACCTACTCCGCAATCTCCAAAATTATAAACAACTTGCGTTGATCTCAACTCTCAAGTCTAGGAGAAATTATTCTGTGCGGAGTCCGGACGAGAAGAACCGTTCGGATTATGAGTGTAAACACAGTATGGACGCTAATTTGATACATATTGTGTACACTCACATATCCGAATGGTTCTTCTCGTCCGTACTCTGCACAGATTAATTTCTCCAAGTCTAGTGCTATATGTATCGTTATTTCCTAAATTAAAATCATTGAAACTTTATTTTATTTGATTTTTTTTCTTCTTTCATTTTTTGCCTTTCTTTGGTGAAATTATTTCTCAGTAAATGTAGTACTTAAACAGTTCAACTAGTTTCCTTGCCTGTTTTCTTAATATTCGTGAACCATTATTTTCTTCCTTAGCCAATTTATTTTTTGGAGAAATTCATTTAAGATATTTGAGCTGATTTTTACTTATTTGAATTATTTATTTCCTTCTACCTAATTTCAAAATTTAAATGTTATTAACTATTGGTCATTTCAAATATAACCTTTTTATTTCTTTCTTAGATCCATACTTTATTTTAATGGCTTTACAAATCAGCCCACCGATACCATAATTTCTCTTAATCTGTTTTTTATTTGGAGATATTTGATTATTCTTTCAAAAAATAAGTAGACTGATGGAGAGAAGGATGAAGGAAAAAAGATAATATATATAAAAATAAATATTATATAAAAATTACTATAGATTTAGTTTTTAAATTATATATGAATAAACATGTAAACATCAAGTGAGTTTATTTTTCATTATTTCTTTAATTAAATTTTTACAATTATTTATTAAGAGTATTATACCCCCATGTAATAAAAAAAACTACTTTGCGTTTGTTGATTGAAAGTATCAAAAATGTAAATTAAAAAAAAAAGTTTTTTATTTTTTTTTTTTTATTTTTTTAAGTATTTTATGTAAAATAAAATAAAAATAAATTAATTATTTAATGCAGAATGCATCCAAAAAAATAAACTGAATTTACTTTTCATCATATGTGCTCTGTGAAAAAAAAATCTCGTAGATGTTGCCCTTGGTGACGAACTTTTATTTGGTCCGGTCATAGGACGTAGCTCTATGTTGAGCACGTGGCAACATGTTATTGGCGGCCGAACGTATCTCTACGTCCGGTCAGAGGACTTCATAATTGTTCCTTGGTGCATCCATCACATTCCTTGAAGAAATTATTAGGCATGGTGAATATAGGTATAGATAATCAATCAAATTGAGATTTTGTTCAGGATAGCTTTTTTAATGCTTTTTAAAATAAAATTTTAATTAAAAAATTTTATACTATAAAATTATTATAAAAATCATGAAATAACTGTCTCAAATAAAACCTTGATTGTATACTCTAATCTAATTGTTGTTCATATCTATTTGATTATCCATTTGTAATAACTGCTCGTCATGTCGGATTTCATATAACCAACATGAACCAACCCCCTCTACAATAAAAATTAAAATGTTCGATTAATTATTCTGTGCAGAAGTTGAACGTCATCCGTAAATCAATCATAATACATCACATCATCCCTTGCTCGGTACTGATTAGTACCGCGGCTCGATACCGTTGACTTAGCGTATTCTGGTTGGTCTTCGGACGACGTTCTGTATCTGATCTCTGTACAGAATAATTTCTCCTACAATTCGCCCATTGTCAATCTCAATAACGAGACATATCATTATCATGAAGAGGCCTGACGATAAGAATACAATGGATGATAAATTAGAATAAAAATTCTTGCCATTCTCCATACCCTAAATCCTTTTATTTGCAGATAACCTCAAAAAGCAAACCTGTTATTTTTCCTTAATCAAATAGATTCATGAGTTGACTTTCATAAGCATGATCATATCATTCTGTAATTGACTTGCCTTTTATTTATTTATTTTCTTTGAGATAGAGGTCAACTAATTTAAAAATAATATTTATTTCAAAATAAAAATAATATAAAAACAGGCAATTGATTTGTTAAGTTGCTGCTAGATTTTCTATATTAATAGTTCAAATTGTTATGGAACATTCGTCTTCCGATGACTCTATTAGGAGAGTAAATATATTAGATCTAATCTATATTTAAAAAGATAGAGGTAGACCCAAAAAATATTTTATTAGAAAGACTTAAGTTTTGTTTGATACGACTTTCTTACTGCTTCTTAAAGCAGCTTTTTATTACAAAATTTTTTATATTTTTATTAAAAAGCTACTTTAAGAAGCAGTAAGAACTAAAAAAGCTGTCCTAAACGAAGCCTTAGAAATGATCCCTTTTTTATTATATTTAAATGAGAATTTGACTCTTAATAGAACACGATTGAGAAAAAAATTCACTTGATATCGTTCTGGTGGTTCTTGTCTTCGTCGGCAAATTGTTAAAATTACAAATTCAATGCTTGTTTGGGTGGTGATAAGATAATATTGCCACTGTATTTTAATGGGATTCTATGTATTGTTTTTAATAGTTTTTCAAATTAAAATGTATTGTAATATTCATAATTTCTTTTATTAGGATGAGCTTAGTTCTTCACCATTTTCACTTTTGCAACCCATTATATATAGAGTTGGTTTTGGGCAAAGTGGGTGATCAACTTTTTCAAAATTTTAGCTCACTTTTTTTCTCTTCTAGGTATTTTTTCTAATATGGTATTCGAGACAATTTAGGGCTTTGATCGACAATTATAAGAGAATCTAATCGGGTCAAACAAAGATCACGATAAGATGCATTCTTCCTCCTTACCAATCCATTGTATCCGACAGTTCTCATGGAGCACTGTCGGATATCATTCACCCGAACCCAAAAACCCTATGATAGTATCCGACAGTTCTCATGGAGCACTGGCGGATATCATTCACCCAAACCCAAAAACCCTATGATAGTATATCCGACAGTTATGCATGGGAGATAGATTTATATTTTATTTATTAAAAAAAAATTTAAATGGAGACCTATGTATTTTATATATGCTCTTCCCCAAATAGGCTTACATTAAAAAAAATGAATAGATCCTTACTAGAAAAATAAAATGATTGACAGACTTAGATTTCATTTGGGACCACTTTATTGCTGCTTTTTAAAGTTGATTTTAGGTTAAAAAAAATCTCTTTAAAGCAGGAAATAAGTAATGATCTAAAGCTATCTTAAATGAAACTTTAATTTATCTAATATTTATAAATCAACTGGAGGAGTGTTTGAAGTATCATTTTTCCCGAGAAATAAAGAAGGAACAAATTGCATTAGACTCCTACAATCTTAGAAATCTAACCTCAGTGCTAGTTGGCCCAATGAAAATGCGTCATCACCCCCTTTTCAGTACCGAGCTTGGTACTGCTTAGTACCGAGTAGTACCGAGCTCATTATTGCTCGGTATTATGAAGTACTGAACTCGGTACTGCTCAGTACTACTCGATACTGTGAAGTACCAAATGTAAGCTGTATCCGATGTTCGAACCCAATAATCTCTCGTGCTTGCTGGTGGGCTTCCCTGAATGACAAGAATTGTTATGTAGCAGCTGCTGGCAAGCTTCCTTGGATGGCAGTTGTAGTATAACTATATAAGACAACAGGCTGAGGGTTCTCTATTGGCTGATTCCTTGAGATTTAACATATTGTATTTAGCAGTTTTTCAAATTAAAATCTGGTATGATATTCAGATTTTTATTTTTTTTTGTGTTGTTGTTGCTAGGATGTATTCATTTCTTCCATATTTTTTACCTTTAGAACCATATTTAAAGGCCATATTTTAGCCAAAGTTTTGGCTCTCTTCTACCTTCTGATAGGCCAATTCCTCCTGAACCAGCCCAACAAACTCGTCCAGGGCCATTTCGAGTAAGGCGGACTCCCCTAATTATAGTGGATCCCATTACTCCAATTAAGTTCAAATTTGAAAAGGAGGGGGCGGCTATGGCTTGGGAAGGAAATTTGATTAGAAAAGTTTATGTATTAAGTAGCATGAGATGTTTTAGGGTTAGGTATGCTTGATTTGATTTCTATTGGGGTTCTTTGGCGACTTGGGCTCTAAACTATCTTATCTAGAGATTTGAGAGAGACGATCCTCCTCTCGAATTGAGGATCTATTGTATCTTATTTTCGTGCTTGTTTGGCTTTGATTTTCTTACCACAATCTATCGTTTTGGGGCTGATTTCACCCAGATTTTGCGTTATTCTCGCTGTTTTTCACCAGTTGGTGATAGGTTTGCTTGCGAACTCAAGTATTACCCTTAGGGTTACATTGCAAACTCATGTATTTCCTATCAACTTCCTCAAGAACAGATAAAAGTAGCAACTTCCACCAATAGCCAAATCGCCAATGGTTTTAAGTGCCCAAGTTTCATAGATCTACCGAAAAGGATAAAAGTAGCAACTCTCCAATTCAGATAACAGTAAAATGTAAGGATATAGTATATACATTCAATTACACAGTTCATCAGAAGTAAGCAAGTAAAACAAGTTGAAGAGCATGAAGTAATGACAGTATACAAGAGTCACTTAACTTAACAATTCTGCGTATGCCCCAAGCCCCTGGCTTGAGCTACATGCTCTCAATTTTTTCAGAGCCTGACTTTCCAGTTGCCTGACCCTCTCTTTAGATATCCCAAACATGTCACCTATTTGTTGAAGTGATTTTGGTTCACTGTACTGGATGCCAAATCTGAGCCTTATTAACTTCCTCTCCCTGGGGCTGAGAACTCCAAGAAGGCTGTGTACATGCTGTCTCATCATTTGCTTCTCAATGACGATCTTCGGTATTTCGATCTCTGGGTCTGCGGTAATCTCCTGGTAGCATCAATCAGAATCTGATAAGGTTAATTTTTCTTTTTTCGCAAAAATGTTTGAGCAAATGATTTAAGCTTGGTTTGGAACGGCTTTTTTATTGTTTCTTAAAACGGAGTTTTATGATAAGAAATACTTGAGTTCGCAAGTAACCCTAATGGGAAATACTTGAGTTCGCAAGCAAACCTAACAATAGTCGGTAAAACAGCGAGAAAACGGATGAAAATGTGGTGGAAAAACAATCAAATGATAAATAGTCTTATAGAAATCAAAGCAAAATAAGAACGAAACAAAGATAGAATTGATCCTCAATTCGAGAGGATGATTGTTCTCTCACAATCTCTAGATGTTGAATCTAGAGCCCAAACCCTAAGAGAACTCCAAGATAATAACTCAAATCATGCATGCCCTAACCCTAGCCTCTTCTCTTTTAATACATATCTTCTTAAAAAAAGCTAATAAAAATTTTCCAAAAACAAACATTAAAATAGTTTCTTTATGCCACTTCCCTCTCTCTCCTTGCCGCCCTAGGGGGGGCCCATGTGATTGGGCAGCCATCAAAGGAGATGGCTTAGCCCACCTCCTATAGGTATGAACCGACCCCACCTGGTTCGGTTCATACGGTTCGGCCAGAACCGTAACATTTTAGTACAACATTTTCAGAAGCAATAAAGAAGTCGTCGCGAACGAAACCTTAATGGAAGGAGTTAGGGCAATGGTGGTTGGTAGAGAAGTATTTCAAAGTTTGTTTTGCAGCATGAAAGAAGAAAACACATAAAAAAGCTGATGAACTCAAATACAATTAGAAAGGAGAAAAATATATGTTCTTGGAACCTCTTCCAACACCACCATATTGGAGTCACTCACTGTTAGGAGGGTGGAAGCAATGTCTTTAAAACTGGAACAGCCATCGATGGCTTGGCAACTGGTTTGTGGTTCAATCATTCAGGTTAAAACCGGTAATGTGAACGATGACATCATAATTTAGGTGCAATTTCTCTTAGCTTTAAATATTTCTGTAAAAAAATACTTCTAGCAAAGTTAATGGGTAAGATTCATTACTAATTTATTAGGAACTCAACTTCTATCTTCAATATGTGGGACTATGTTCTAAACCCGTGTGTATCTCAATAGGCACTACAAGAGGCACGGTCCAAAGAAGAATTATGATGCAGTTGCGAAGAAAAACAAGAAACTAACAGATTTAAAAGGTCGTGAGAAAGTGAGGAAGAGAATGTTTGAGGAAGGAATGTGCAGATCAAAAAAGAGATATTTCTCATTAGAGGAAAGGTTGAAGACATGTCAAAAGGTCTAGCAAAAATAAAAATAAAAATAAATATTTGTTGTAAAGGGAGAGAGACCTTACCTCAAGAGATAGAAGGTTTCAAGAGTGGCCAAGACTAACTAAAAGACAAAAAAAAAATACTCAGCAAGATTTTTGCACATGATAAAGTATGACAATCATTCCACAAAATGTTCCACCTAATGGAGAGGAAGTAATATGATGTAGGACTACAATGCTTAAAGTAATTTGATAAAAACTTGCACGACTTATTGATTAGAGTAATAATGATTAAAACTATTAGCAAATAAAAACGACAACATAAAATGTAAGAGCGGTCACTTTCGTTTAGGCTAAGTTGCACAATAAGAGCTTTGAATTATCAAAATAGCAAAAAACATCAACGACATGCAAATATAATAGCTTTCAACAAAGATCCCTAATCTAACAATAAGATTAGAAGCAAATAAAGTGCACTCAATCCTACGTTTACTAAGCTCGGTAGAGTTAGGCGAACACGATCTTCATGAATTAAATCAAATCACAAGAGAGACTGTTAGACTAAGGAAATACAAGAGGAGGAAGATTGGAAGACCTTCGTCAAGGCTCGGATGTAATATTCCACTATACGGTACGAAGTTGCTCCTCTATGGCTTAGACGAGAGTGTCTAGAATGCGCTCCACGTATTCCTCGACGGTATTGTCGATGCGAGGGTTGACATTGAAAAAGGTCGAGTGCAGGTGCAAGCAAACCCTTGTTTGTCGTAGGCGAGATCGTAATCAAGATCTAGACCAGCCATGCATCAATCTTGTCGCATCGAGGTATTGACGGAAGTGTTATTTGCTGTCCAAGCAGATTTCCCTCAAGAATTTAGGTGGTGGAAGGTGGAGTAGAGTGGTCGGCCACAAGGAAGAAGCTTGGGAAAACTAACTTCAGGTTTTGGAAAATTGGAGTGGAGGGAAGAGGTGCCAATCAATCCTCTAATTAATCCTCATGCATGGAATTAATTAAGAGGATAGGGAGAGAGGTAGAGGCGGCGGGATGAGGAGCTAGGAGGATTTGTTTCCAAATCTCAATACTTGCTTTAGGAAAGAAAATAATGAGGTGTGGGGCTTAGGGGATTTCGGCCAAGGGGGAGGGGCTATTTGAATTAATTCTCAAAGAGGGGTGTTGGATTTAGGAAACAAATCCAAAAGGAAATGGGGGGGGGGAGGCGGCGGCTTCGGGGCTAGGGGAAGAAAATTAGGAAGCCTTTAATGTTTCCTTAAATTGGTGGATTAATTAGGGAAGAAAGATATCATCCCAATTTAATTTAAATTCAAATAAGCACGCATTTAAAAATTTTTCTAAAATAGATTTAGTAATTTAGAAAAGATTTTAAATTTCAAATTGGATGAATTTGAATTTAAAACCTACCCAAATTATATCAATCTAAAATAAGCAATGGGAATCAAAGGAGAAAAGAGGATCTAGGGGCGGACGGCATGCTTGGTTCGGGTATGGAGGCCGGCGGTTAGATGGGGTGTATGCGGATCTCGGTGGGTAAGGGAAAGGGGCTTGGTGAAGGAGGAGGTCTTGGGTGTAAACGTGGTCGGTTGAGGTGAAGAGGGCCGGTGGTGGTGGTAGAATGAAGGGAAGAGATAGGAAATAGAACCACGAACCCGACTCGTCAAGGTTGGTGGGTGATGCGTAATCTTCCCTCTCCTAGGGATCTCTCTCCGATTTCTCAAGCTCTTAAGAGAACTCAAAAGATTTGTGGCAAATTTTCTTTCAATCATTCATTAACGTTGATACGGCATCACAAAATTAGCTTGATCGGGCACGAATCTCGAGGCAAAAGCTAGTTGGAAACTTCAAAAATTAATTCCGGGAGCACCCGAACTTCGATTTCAGCGAGCTTATAGTCAAACTGAGCGTCTCGGAAATACGAACCCAACGTCACCAAGATCAACCCAATCCGAGCCCAAATGAGTCCGAATCAAGGACCCGAAGCACTGTTGGAAGGTTCACACCGCAATTTGAGTTACCAAACGGTCTCCGATTTTAACGAGCTTATACTCGAATCGAGCGGCTCGACGAGACGAATCCAACGAGCCCAAGATCGCCGAATTCCGACATCATTAAGGCCTTCAAATGTCCAACGAACGGTGCATGATCAAAGGATTCGATATCGGCCGTCCATTCAAACCACTCCCAAATTCGCCCATGATCTCACGTCTATTTATGGGCTTTGCCACTCCAGAAAAACTATAAATAGAGCCCTCATTCTACACAAAGGGGACTCAAGGGAAGAGAGAGAAGAAGAAGAGGAGGAGAAGGAAGAAGCTCCTCCTCGACCACCGCCGGAGCTCTTCCCGCTGCCAGAAGACGCCGGAACTCTGCCGGATTTCGGGAAACGCCGGGAATTTGCAGAACTTTGTAAACTTGCTTGAAGAAACGAATTGTAATCTGATTGCCCCAAGTTGTGGGACGAATCAGCCATTTGTAATTTGCAAAACACTAGTGGAATTTTTCAACTGGGCAATGCCCCGTGGTTTTTTCCCTTTTTGGGTTTTCCACGTAAAAACCTTGGTGTTCGTATTCTCTTTTCTGTTTGTGTGCTGAATACTCGTACAACGCTCGGACGCGAATTTATAAACTCTACCGCCGCGTATATTCTAGCACGCAACAAACGTCAAAAGAGAATAATGGGGCTATATATAGCCTTGTATAAAGACTTAAGAAAATAAAGACGACAACGCCCACTGGGCTTACATGCGACCTCCCTTGAATAAGGGGTAAAAACGGAAAACTAATAAAGCAAATACAATATGACATAATAATATAGAAAATAAATAATACAACTCAAAAATACAATGACTCAATCGTGGTCGTAGATCTATAACCACGTCTCTGATAGACTTTCCACGTTCTGATGTCCCCATCACATTCGACCAGTTCAAGTCATTGTGCCCATAAAAGGTCGAATCAAATGAGCCAAGTAAAGTCAAAAAAGTATATGTTGGGTAGTTTATAAATCCAAATTTCTTGTCAGATTTTCAGTTTCAGGGTTTAAGTCAAAGATCTTCATAATTACATGACCAAATAAAAGATGAAAAATTATGAAGATAATTAAAGATAACAAAATATATTATGTAAGATTCAGGTGAGACGCCTTGAAAAGTTACTCATATACATTAATGTGTATTTTGGTATATTGGTCAAAGTTTCATCAAGAACTTCAAAGTTGATTGTACTCGTGTTGGAGCCCTCCTATATTAAATGATCTTCTAGAAAATTACACTATGAGAATAAAAATATGAGGAATGTTAGACCAAAGCAAGCATTACGTCATTGGTTAAGAGTTCAAGCTATTACATATGATATCATAGCAACGCACTAACCAGAAGATAGGAACTAAGTGTCATATGAGACAATATATTATGTGATGGAAGCTATCTCTTGAACCCATTTGAGACAAATTACTATACTTTAGGAGCCATTCTTGAAACTATGAAGGTAACCTCTAGAATCATTTATATATGGTGAATGATTCTAAATAAAGGCCACTAATAAGGATGTTAGATCCTTATGTGGGAAAATTTTTAAGAAATTTAAGTATGGTAAGGTTGAACTCTTCAAAATTAAAGTTTTTTTTTAATTTCATCAGAAACTTCAAGTGTATTTATATAATACCATTACTTTCTGCTTAAAATAATCTTGTATCCAAAATATAAATCATTCATGAAATTCCATGCTTCTAGCAACACTCCCATTTCCTCGCCTTTCGATCTCCCATGGAGAAATGTTGATATGCGGATATTTTCTAGAAACATGGAGCATACACTATGCAAGTTAGCTTTGCTCATAGAGATTTTCAACTCCAGAAGGTTGGATCAAATAAAGAAGCACACCTGAAAAGTTATGTCCTGGTCAATCCAAGTATGGCCTTGGATTGAAATGGGATTTCTCGATATCTTCAACAAGTTCACTAACTTGCCAACATGCATGCCAGCTCGTTTAGCCACTTCTTCATTTGTAGGAGTCAGACCTTCCTGTAAGCAAATTCTCCTCGCATCTTTAATTATTTTCAGTTCTGCAAACACATTTTCCTGCAATTATATTTTGAAAGAGTGGATCATGAATACTATGATGAATCTTGCTTCCAAATGAGCTGATATATGAAAAAAAACATTGGTTAATTCCTCAGCCAAGCCTTCCATAGAAAAAGCAACAAATGAAGGATTATAATTTTGGATTTTAACTCCTCATCTATTCTCTCGATCTCTCTAACCTCTTCAATGAGAATAAAAGATATGGAGATTCACTTAAAAGGATTCTCAAGTTAATGGAACCCAGTATTCAACAACAAAGGAAGCTAATTTGAAAAATCTCCATCATAACAAAACAGGAACTAAAACTCAGAAAATTAGACGAGGCAGTTATAGAATTGACTTGAATAAAAAAAGCTTTACAAGAGATCACTGCGTTGTTTCCAGAGAGAGGGAGAAATATTGATTATGGAACAAAAATAAAAAACATACTGGCAAGCGGATTGTTCGAGAATGCTGGAAAATGGCTTTCCTGATTGATTGGCGTATCCACCAATACGCATAGGTTGAGAATCTGCATCCAATTTTAGGCTTGAACTTCTCCAAACTCTTCATTAGTCCCATACTTCCTTCCTACAATAACGCATGATTTTCTTCTCATCCCATCAATGACAAATAAAATATTATTTAGAGTACCATCTAAAATATAAATTACAAATCTATAACCAAATGAGCAAAAACCAAATTATTGTTTTCATGCTACAAGTAACCACATAACCACATAGACCCTTATATGAATGAAAACTCCAAGAATTAGAGATCACTGAGCTCAATCTGGGTTCCAAAAGGTCAGATGATTTTGTTTAGGAACAAATGCTACCAGAAGAGTAACTCATTATTTGTAAAAAATAGTATAGTTAAAGCATACCACACCTAAAATAATTACCGCTACAAAATAAGAAAAATGAAATAAATTGACAATAGACTACATAGGCAACCTGCAGTAGATCCTGAATGTTGAGCCCCTTTCCTTCATACTGCTTAGCAATATGGACAACAAGGCGGAAATTAGCATAAATCACTCTGTTTCGACTGTGCATTCCAGACGAAATGCAGGCCTGCAGATCATGGAAGCTCATTCCAACAGCTTCAGCCCACTCGATCAGTGTTGGTTCACGGCCAAATTGCATGTGAAGCTTTTCTTTAACCACATCCATTTCCATAAGATCCTGATAATGAGATTCTATTTAGAACAAATTGAGACAAAGAATTTATAACTATCAGATAGATGTACAATTTGTTGCTACTCATCCTTCTAAGATATGCCTGTATCTGAGCAAATAATTCTTTTTCTTCTGCAATTGTTAATAGCTTCTTTGTCTCAGAACCCCACAAAAACAATCTTAGAGGGTCGTTATTGTCAAATATTTTATCTATCCTCTTGACTTTAACGTTGTCCGTAGCCATGGAAGTTACAGAAGGAACATTGCTTGAATTCTTGAAGACATTTCGTTTCTTAGACTGCCTCTCCAAAAGCTTTCTTGATCTCACTGCTTTCTTTTCCCCAATCATACTTTCAGTGCTAGATTCACTTGGATCCAAACAAAGTGAAAGACAAACAAATTTCATTTCAGGAATGCAGTAAATTTATTGCTTAATGCTAAGTGGTCAAGTAAAAGGTATTGCGAGCATGAAACAAACCTTGGAACCTTAATTTTTTCCACAAGCTCATGTGAGAAGCTGTTAGATTTTTCTGCTAATAATGCAGCATCTCGAGAAGCCATTAAGGCTCTTCTAGCAAGTTCAAGAACGTCCTCTGGACGCATAGTACTTGTATTAGCCTGTTCTGTTTCCATCAGTTCAACACCCACACCTGCTTTTTTATTATTGATCAACTCTGTGGTTCTCATGACAGCCTTTTCCAAATTGTATTTAGTGAGAAATCTGAAACAATAAGGAAGAAGATGATTGACAAACAAACACACACAGTTAGGAAATTTTGACTTAAGAGATAGAAGCCTTGTTTTTCTTACGAATACCATAACCCTGGATCATAAAGTAGACGGCGTTCCAAATGTTTCAAATAAACGTCAAAATGATGTTTTCCTCTCTCGTCAGAAGAAAGAGAACCATCCTCCAAACTTTGCAAATCAAAGATTGCCTGAATGTTAAATTTAGCATATTAAATTCATAGAAAAAATTATTGGAACTCTTGGAAATTAATAACTATACATCAAAGCATGGCCAGATGCACCTTATCGTGAGAGAGCCAGTTTCGGAATCAATAAAGCAGGACCGAGTTGCACAAATCATTTTAAAAATAAATGGCATAATCAAAGTATATAATCAGATTAAATAAAGATCAACAAGAAAATAATATGAAAGATAAAATCATTGTTTTCTTAAAGGTTACTTCAATGGTTTACATACCTAGTAGACTCTTCATTTTGTTGGTATTGTGATAGGGGATGTCTATAGGCGCTTTTTTCTTATCAGTTTGGATCGAAAATGCAATTAATGACACATTAAATTCCTATTATTTTGAGTAAATTGCTAAAATGACCCCAAGATGTGTCCATTTTAGTCCCGACCTTTTCTTAGTGTCAAAATTAGCCCCCAACTTATCAAATCGTAACTATTTTGATTCTTTTGCCATTTCAATCGCGTGTAATTGACGTAAGCCTGTCAAAGGTTGAAGGTATTATCAACTGTTTTTACATGAGGCGATGAGATTTGGGCTTCATTTGGAACGGTTTCTTATTGCTTCTTAAAGCAGCTTCTAGTACAAAATTTTTAATTTTTTAACTAAAAAGCTGCTTTAAGAATCAATTAGAAAGCCATCCTAAATGAAGCCTCAAATGGGAGACATTCTTCTCAAGTTCCCAACCATAAAGTAAGTTGCATACACATAGAACATGCGGGTATTAATTAAATATTTTTCCCTCTTCCATGGTGGTCTTCAAGCAACTGAAAAAATAAATAAATAAAGTTTCAAATGCAAACATTCCCTTTGGAATCCGATTCAACTAGAGCATCTCACCATGAGGACAAATAAATACAAACTGATGTCAGCTAAAGATATCCAAGCTTAGCATAAAATCAAATATAAGCTTTTTCTATATCCAAGTGCAGCATAAAATTAACACACAGCTTGAGAACAATATGTTGAAAACCTTGAATAAGATATATACTAAAGCCTACTATAATCTCTTTCACACTGTACCAAACCTATGGATTAATCTAACTATAATGATTGCATAGTTGTTGTGCGAAGCAACAGCTTTTTATAATCAAATTTATATAATATTAATGCTCAGCAAAAGAAAAAAAAAATGCTCAGCAAAAGCAATATTGGAAATTCAAAACCTTGATAAGAATAAGCAACACAGTAGGTTTAATTCAACCATAACATTTGTAACAGATATGATGTCAACTACATTATCAAAGAAGCAGTTCAATGCAATTACTACAATTAAACTTGCTTAAAAAAAAGGTTCAGCTTGAAAGGTTCAGACTGCCCACAGAGTTTGCTACTCACGAACAGCTTCCTTCAATTCCACAGCTTAGACGACGGAAGGATTAAAGAGGTGAAGATTTGATGAGTTGAGGAATTAAACTAAACACTGAAAAATTTTGAAATTACTATGGGCAGATAAAAAATTTAAAGATCATTTTTATCATTGATTTATTATTTTTATTAGTCAATACTTATGCGACAATAAAATGATGCATCTTGGAAGTAAAAACATCAAACAAGAAAGAAGAAAAGTGTAGGAACACAAAGCTAAATGTTGTACTTATTTATTTATTTCTTTCTTTCTTCTTCAAAAGCAAACAAGATACAATTGATCTACTATTCGAGAGGTAGATCAAGTCTCCCACAAACCCCAGCCGACACTAGAGACTTGCTAAATAAAAGTAAAGCAAACACAAATTCTGCATACCTCAAATCCCCCGATAGTTAGCCCTAAATAGGCTTCCTCAATTCCTTCCCAAATCAGCCTACTTTCCTAATAAGATTCCCCCTCTAATTTGAATTCAATTTGGATATGTTTTCCTAAATAATTCCCCTAATTTTAATTAAAACCTTCCTAAGTATCTCTCTCTTGATTTCTCCTCCTTACATATTGAATTATAGTTTTTCTAGGCCCCACAAGAGGGGCCGAAATTTCATCGTTGCTGTCTGCTGGGTTCAGCTATTCCGAACCAGGCGAAAGCCTTCCGCCCTTCCTGTTGGGCGTAACATCAAAGTGGGAAACATTCTATTCAGAATCACTGTCACCATAGTTTCTTATTCTAATGCAACTTTAACTTGCCCTCACTTTTATCTACTACTAATAAATAATTTCCATCACCAAATGGGGCAATTCAATTATGAGATTAGTATGGAAAAAAAGGGTTCTTACAGAAGTTTTTCTCATATAATACTAACATAAATAATCACAATAGCTATCCATAGATGACGGCTCAACAAAAAAAAATCCAAAATCACATCTTTCTCAGCCAAACCTCTTCAAAATGTCTTAAATGATTAAACATAAATTGTTTACCGAACGCTTATGTTATTTACTTATTTCTTCTAAAAAATCCCAACAAATTAAAGTAGACCAAGTGTAAGCATAAGTTCCATTTAATTTGCTCGTGTTAGTGGAAAACATGTGAGAAATTAAGGACACGTGAACATGTTCTTATAGAATGTTATTCTTCAGCTTACAAAAAATTCAAAAAAAATATCATATATAACTAAGAAATACAAATGACTTAAAGTTGAAGTGTTTCTCAAAAAATAACACTATGCATTGTAATAAACTGAATAGAAAAAGCATTTAATTAGACAAATTGGTCCGGATTCGAGTCATCTAGTCGCAAAAATTGTTGTGTAAATCCAGCATGTATTGCCAGACATTCATTGGAGTTACATAGGTGAATAATTGAAGTAACAAAAAGAAGCTGAGCTTGTATGCAAAAGATGGTATGTTATGAAATTTCATTTCTAAGTAACATTGAGGTATAACTGAAATAACAAAAAGTCACTAGGCAAGCTTAGCTAGACCTTCATTTGAGGTTACATTGAAGTAAAATTAATTAACAAAAAGAAGTTGGGCATTTAAGCAGAGACAAAGATTCTTTTCCTTTTCTGTGCAAGAATGTAACAATCTTTTTACCTGGGCCCCTTTTTCTTCCTGGATACCGTAAGAGCTGCTATAGTAATTATGTTGCTCTTGTGTGAGAATAGATGTATTGAAATGCCGATCTGCAGATTTTGTTGGGGTACTGAAAATCGCTCGGCTTACTTGACCATGCAGCCTCACAACTAATGACTCAGAAAGGGAGAAAATTGCTTTCAATGTGGTAAAAAGAGTTTGTTGTAAATGTGCAATCTTATTTGATAATTGCATTAGAAATAACACAGAGTGAAGAGTCTAATTCAAGCAGTTTTGATCCAAATGTAAATAGCCATTTCTTTAAAGAAATTCAACCAAAATATTTGGGTTTCATTTGGGACGGCTTTCTTACTGCTTCTTAAAGCAACTTTCTAATAGAAAAATTAAAAAAATAATTTTTGTAATAGAAAGTTGCTTTAAGAAGCAGTAAGAAAGCCGTGCCAAATGAAGCCTTAGTAAATGTCTTCGGATTTGTCAACGCCATTTACACTAGTTTCATTTGACAATTTTGAGTATGTTTCATGCTTTGTTTGCAATCCATAATAGCATTCCTACAAGAAGAGTCATGCAGCACTTATTCTACTCGTGGGATTCTTAATAGTGAAATTTTAGGCAGGATTTCAAGATGGCTTCAACTGGAAGCTTTACTTAATATATGATGAAAATTTTGATAGCAACTAAGGATGTACAGAAGACAACGTTTATAAAAAACATAATCTGGTCATGCTCAACAATAACAAAAGTTTCCAAACTCATTTAGCCTAATCCTATGAAATTTTTCAAATACAGAACCCCTAAATCCAAAGAACTATAGCTCAAGAAAACAGCATTAGCCGTAAAGTAAAAATATCCACCTCTCAAATCAACTGTAATTCCAAAAAAAATCAAATCTACAAACACCAGCATTTCCTCACAAACGGATGTAGATTTACCACATTACATTCCAATTCAGGCAGGAAATAATTGCAAGCCTGCTACATTGACAGATCTTAATATTAGGTTACCGTTATCACCTAAAATAGCATAGCATCCTCCTTATCATTACCATCATCCCAACTATTTGTGTAGGCCCTGCAAATCGGCATTCTCCATTCACTACATTGTCTTGTTAGTCCATCCATTGACCTCTATCATTCATGCCCATACCACATCTGTCTATTTTTCAGCATTATATCTTTAATAAATACTACCCCACCTTCTCTACAAAATCTAACTTAGCAATACAACAAGCCATGAGAGGACCACGGCTTGTTCTTGTCTGCAGGAACCTACCACCATCTTTCTCCTCCACTCTATCTGGCCCTTCTCCTCCTAGCATTGACATTCCTTCAGGTTCACTTAAGCATTCCTTAGCCTCCCCCTGCCTCCAACCTTGGTCGGAGGACAAGTTCCTCTTCCCCTACCTTTCTGCATTGGCTTCTCATTTGCCAACCAAAAAGCTACACAAAAACCTTCTTCTGGATACCTTCTCTCTTGCAAATCTCTTCTCATTGCCTATGGCTTCCCAGATTCTACAAGGTTTAGACTCCAGCCACCCCTCGAAGCTTATTCACGTGGAGCTTTTTCATCTCTTTTAGGACCTTGAACTACCTCTCCAGCATTTCCCCATGTCAGTCCTCCCCACTAACCTAAAAAATATATCTTCTCATAGGATTAGCTTGATGTCAAAGTATGGAACAGGGAGATCTCTTTGGTTTGTTACACTGTTGGTAAACACCTGCTCTGTAACTCTTTAATCTTCTATGTCCAAAATTTTGGAAAATTAAGCACAATCTCGATCTACTACTCTCAAAGGTCTTTTTTTCCAATTCCGATTTTCTTAGTTAAAATAATTGAAATTGTTGTGGACTAGGGAAACTTCATTTATCAATCGATGTCCATTCATATTCAAAAAATAAACTTCAAATTTTAGTGATTGGGTGAGAAGTAATCTTTTTCACTTGTATATCGCGTGCAGGATTAAAAACTGTCAACTTGTGATTATAAATCGTAGTGATTTGAATTTAGTTTCCCCAAAGGTTATCACTAGGTCTGATTTGACCAATAAGTCTCATCTTGCACCTTATCATGTTAAGTGGGTCAACAACACTTCTTCTGCATGTTAACACTTAGATGCTTAGGGTCAATCAAATTTGAAAGTCATGATAAATCAATTGGTGTGATGCCAAGAATATAAATGCAACTCACATCCTTCTTAGTAAACCTTAGTTGTGTGACATGAATGTCTTTCATTAAGAAAACAATAATTTTATGTTTAAATATAAAAAAAAGAGTCAATCTTTTCACCATAAAGCAGTTGTTCCATTTCCAACAACCAAGCCTATATCACTTCACCGCATGACTGCTACTCTGCTAGTCTATTTTTAGTTAGTTTTGTGATGAGTTACGAACTCTTCCTAGTCAAGTTCATACTTTGGACCCTCCTATTATTAATGCCCCATTAACCATCGATGATTACATTGATTTGATCGAGTCATTTTTATGTCATGTGTTTAGGGATCATATCCTTAATGAGGATGATAGCACTTATGTATTTAAGATTGATCTTCTAATGAAGGACGGCATATCATCATCTAAAACTTACATACCTGTTTTTGTCTTCAAAACTTATGTTTTAAATGGTAATTTGTCTTTGTTAGATGTGATGACACATGACTGACCTTCATATTGTAATTAAATTGCTTTATCATGCATTGCATGCTATTGTATTCTCTTTGGCATGTTATTTAGGAAATCTTCACTTACTTGTATTTAGAAAAATACATTCGAGCTATTTTTCAAAAGAAACTTACTTGTGATTATAATTTTTATATTTTTGTTTTAGCTCACATCCCAGCCCCCAACTAACCAATTATGAAATGCTACATGTTTTATAGGACCTTTGGATCAACTTGTGGTTATTTTCAGAGTTTAACTTTTGACATGTATTATGTTCCCTTGCTTTTAATATGTTATCATATAAAGGATTTTTAAGGGATTGGGGTTGACAAACTAGTCCACTTGCATGAGACATAGGTCCACTTTGGCAATCAATTATTCTTGTAAGTTTACCTTCACCAGCATACACTCCACCACCTTGGCATTGTTTTGAGATTTGGACCCTTGTGATTATATATTCAGGACTCTAACCTACTTGATTAATTAAATTGACATATATTCAACTTATTATGAAAATAACCTTTGTATTGCTTAGAAGGACGCCTATACTCTGAATAGTTTTTGCAAATGAAAGTTCCTTAAAATGCTCTTAATAAATCTACTCTTGATAACCAATAATGATGTGGGATTATCTAGTCTCATAATTTTCTCTCTCCACTGTGACGGTCTCTTAATCTATTTTATCTTTCTGCATAACTCTCTTACTTGTAAGGCGGATGATCCATCTCACTTCAACTTAGTTTCTTAACCCTTAATTGGGGATATCAACTCTCAGAGAAGTTATTGGAGATTTACAATTATCGCTATTTAACATTAAAACCAACATCATTTTATTGTTTATCGTTGAAAAAATGGTAATTAGAAATTGCTTGCATCTCTCTATCTCACTGCTCCTAACCTATGTAAGGTCATTTTGGAGGTTTATCTTCAAGACAGGGAGGACTCTATGTTATAGAATCCTAAGCACTCATTCTCTTTCAATGAGGCCAAGAGGATTTTAAATGCTAGTTTACCAATAGTCCAATGGGATAAATTTATTTGGTTTAAGAGATATTATCTTACATTTATTTTTTTATATTCAGGAAACTAAGATGATAGATAATTTGTTAACTAGGGTATTCCTAATGCATCCGTTGGAATCTCTTTGCTATTCTAGCAAACATACTCATCACAATTATTTTTCTCTTTTATATTATCTACACAATTATTAAGAATTGCTCTTCCTCTAACTAGTCTCTTTCATCTCGCATCTAATCTTTCTTAAGTATTTTAATTAAGTTCAATGACATCTATTTTTAGCACATACAAACTTTAATTATTTATCACTAACATATTATTTTATAATATTTGATTTGAAATGAATAACATGATACATAATATTCGACCCTTGAATCAATGTGTTATTTTGAAAATATTGTGCTATCAAGTGAAGTTTTGAATGCGACACTATTTTTTTTTTGCATTATAGGATATTTTTATGAGCAATTATGATGCAAACTTTGACTGGCAAATCAAGCGTCATTCCTACGAGGAAGATACAACACCCGACACGCTTGATATCTTAGTCCAAAAGCAAGGTCTTTTTGAGAGATTCCATCTCGAGACAGGACATCCTAATTTGGTTATTATAGAATTCAATGGATACAAACCCTCATCAAAGTAATGTACTGATTAATAGAGCATCCACTGATCGAGGAACATAAAGCATCCCAAAGGACCCAACCATATGGTCGCAAGTCATTGACTGAAGCTTGCTCCTTCAAATTCTACCTAGCATTGTTCCTCTTCATTTAGAAATTTAATAGTTTTGGGGTTTGCCTTTTGAGGCTTATGTGGATCTTCTGCTTGTTTTGGTCAACGGTTGCTAATTGGTGGGATTCACTATTGATCATCATTAGTTTTGTGTGGAATCTGAAAATGTCAATCAATCGGATTGTACTATTGTATCAGACCTCAATAACATCAGTCGAGCTCGTCAGGGGGTTGCAGGGGGCTATGCTCCCCCTGCTTGGATTTTGACAGCTTTGACCCCTCAAAATTTTTTTTTGTATAGACGTACAATGATACAACATTGTAGTCTCTGGTTTGAGACAGAGAGTAGAGCACAGCGGCGTGGTGGGCTGCAATGCCACGACGTGGTAGGCTGCAACACTGAGCCATTTTAGGGTGGACTAGAAAATAGAGAGTGGAGAGTTGTAGCGCTCCAGACCTTAATGTCACGATGCTGCGAGTCAAGCTGGGCAATTTTCTTCTCTTTTTTTTTTTCAGTTGAAGGATTTCGCCCTTTTGAGTATTGAAAAGTGTCTCATTGTCTATTTTGAGTTGAGGACAAAGAGAGAAGTGAAGTGAGACAATGAGAGAGCGTAAGAAGATATATTTGTACAATCTTTCTCAATTTTTATAGTGAATTTCTTGGTGCGGCATGTCTCGGTGGTTTTTTCTCACTTTCATATTTTTACACATTAAATCCTGATATTAATTTTCATCGTTTTCTTTTCTTGTTTGTTTCGTTGCATGCTTTCCTTCCCAACAATCTGCTACTATGATTTGCTTTTGGCTCTTGGGGACAATGATGAATACTGGAATCCTTGCCTTCTTCCTTTGTGAAGAAACTTGTGGTTCCATGGTTATTGCAGCTTTGCTCTATCCGTATTTGGCTACAGTTTGGATATCTTCTGTCACCATGATGTTGTTTTGGTCGGCCTTAGCTGGCAGTTTGCTCCTCGCTTTCCTCCCAACCTTGGTTCCACATGAGAAGGCATCACCTGCTACCTTGTTTTGATTCCAGTGCTCCATCCATATTCCTAGTGTCTTTAATTTTGGTGCTCTACATGGGTCAGTTTTGAAGGTAGTTTGGTCAGAGCTTTTCAGACTATGAGCTTTGGCCTTGTATATGGCTTCTGATTATTAATTAATTTGAACACAGCTCTCAAATTTCCCAAAAATAAAAAATAAAGAAGCCAACTTTCATGCATCAAAATCACACTTGAATGACTGAGACTCCAACTAATAAACTCAAAAGCCAATATTTTTAAAATTAGAAATTAAAAGAAACAATGTTGGCACCATAAACACAACTCTACAACCAAAAAAAAAATGGAAGTTTCATATAAAAATATGCTAAAGCAGCAGCATTTCGGTCATCATAAGCACTGCAAATGCCTAGTTCTCCAAACAGAGTTATTTTCAACTAAACAGTTCAGGAATAGAAATAAAGATATTGAGAAAGAGCTACGATAGAGAAGATATCATAGAAAGAAAGCGGCAATAGAAGGATTTGGAGAGTACCTGAAGAAAGGGAGAGTGGATTTCTGAGGTGGGTTCTGGAGATTGAAGGAGGAGGAGTATAAAGGACGCTCCTTCCTGCTTCCATGGAGGTATTCTTCACTGAATAAAGAGGCTTTCTTCTCCACTTTCGCTATCTTCTCCTATCCTCAGGAGCCGGATAACTCCAACTGAGCTGGGGCGACTTTAGGCAAATTCGGTGTGGCTGTAAATGAACCGAGAGGAGCCGAATTGGTGCTGAGTTTCAAGATTTAAAATCTTAACTTGTTTTTTTTTATTATTTTTATTAAGCTCAAAGTTTTAATTAAATTTAAAAAAAAAAACTATATATCTTATATTAGTAATTTAATTATTTTATTTTTATATAATTACATTTATCAATTTTAATTAAATTTATAGATTTTCAGTTATAAAAGAAATGCAGTTCCAGCCTCTCTAAGGGCATATCCAACGGAGAACTTCATTTTTCACGATAAAATACAGCAAAACTCTAAAATGTCGTGGTGCTGCTCCAATCTAACTCCATTTTTAGTGCTTCTGCGAAGGTAACGATCCTTCTTCCTTTCAAGCGTTTTTCTGGTTGAGAGAGCAAAATAGTGTAGGTGAACATTGCGACGCCAATATTGGCGTCGCATTGTTCATCCGCAAGTAAATGGCGGAAGATTTTGGCGTTCGGCTGGAGCGACAGAACGACGCCATACGCACGTTTGGCGCTCAGTTGGAGATGCTATAACAATAGAAATATTTGAGAATGAAAGAAAATAAATAAAAATATGCCTCCATAATTATTGCCTAAAATGAATAAACATAGACATGTTTTTGAATTAATTTTCTTTCCTCATCAAATATTATCATTGTTGGATTTATATTGACCTCCTATAGTCTTAATCCATCTAAATGATTTCATTTGTTTATACAAAAAATTGAAAGAATGGATGGGCTAGTTTAAACTTGGTTTGGAGCTCATTCAAGCATAATTCAAATAAGATTTCAAGATAGTTTGAATAAGATTCAAACACGATTTGAATGAGTAATATGAGGTTTGAATCTTATTCAAAGTCAATTCGAGCTATATTTTAAGGTTTAGTATTCAAATGAGGTTTGAATAAAGTTCATATTTGAAATTTCTAACATGGTATTTGTACTAACCCAATTTTTAATTTAGTTAAAATATTTTTTTTTATGAGTCGTTATAAGTCAAATTTGAAAACCGTCTTCATCATAAGATAGATATTATTGTATTTTAATTATAATAAATTTTCAGTAAATTTTGGGCACTTGTACAAAACCTTAAGAAATTGGTACCTATCGGTACAAGTTAAGATTTTAGAACTATCAGGTGCCCGTTTTGCAAACCGATTTTATCAGTATTTTATAAATAATTTGGGTTATGTTATGGATATTTTTTATAATTTTAAAAGCTTAAAAAGGATTTATATTAAATTTGTATTGAAAATTGATTAAATTATATAATTATTTTATTATTTTAACCATAATATCCTAAAGCTTTAAAACGTTTTAAAATCCCTTTTCCCTGTTCATTTTCGGCTAATAGAGAATTGTTTGAGAAATTTGAGAAGAAATGTGAGGAGAGACAAAGTAAGATATAGGATTTGGAGATTGTAGAACAATTTTTGTCAGTCGGTCCTATTGAGAGATTTTCTCATCTCAATGTAAGGAATCATTACCCTATTTTTTATTTCAATAATTTATTTTTTAAATATTTTTTAATCAAATTTGTTTTTTTTTTTACCGAAAAATGAGAATAATTTTATATTGGTAAAGTTTTCAGTGCATAACTTTTTGTATGTGATAGATCTCGTCAACATGAGCATTTAATAGAAATATGTTATATTTTTCACCAGTTAAATTGGAAGATATAATTTTTTAAAGTAAATGCATATAGATAAATTTGATAGATTTTCCAATATTTTATAAAATACTGCATGCATTTCATATATAACATTAACAAAATTATAGCATTTGCATATAATGGAGGCTAGATAGAAGGATGTTTGTTAACGATGAAGATAAAGATCAATATCAATTGGTTGACAGTTTGGTTTAATTAAGATTGATATTCAACTGGGCGACAGTTCGGGTTAACTGATACTAACTAATTAACAGTTATGCCTAGATTAAGATTGATACTCAACTGGATAATAATTGGGGTGACAGGTCGAAAAAAAAAAAACGTTGCATTCATGATTGCATTTACATGATATTACATTGAATTAATTGATAATATAATTAAAATCGTATTAGCATTATCAATATTAATATTGATACAATATAGCATAAGATACTGACATGATTCATTAAGTGGTAGTACTCTTTATCATATGTTTTATAATTTGATAGATTTTTTTTTGTCTTCGCTAATCATATTGTTTTTATTATTGATTTTTTTTTTTTTAATTTTTATTCCTCATATTAAGTCATGATTAATATTTACTAGAACCAAAATATGCATATTAATTCTTTTAACTTGCATTGAAAATAGTGATAGAGTTTTGGTTATCTACTAGACATTTTTGCTCATTATATAAATTTTCATGATTTCAAGTCAGGGAAGGAGTCAGGATCATGAGCAATGATATTGATAACAATCGTCAGGTCCTTTAGATTTTGTTATACATTTTCTTTTATTCGTTTGTAGTCAAGAGTTTATGATAGATTAGTTATTGTATTGATCTCCATGAGAATAGTATTGTTTTATTTATTCATGAATGATGATGTTGCTTTATCCATATGAAAAATTTAATGTTTCACCAATAATCAAAGACAAATTTAGTCACTACAGGAAAATCAACAATTACCATCGGTCATTCCGGCGGTCAAAAAACCACTGAAATTACTGGCAGTTTAACCGGCTGTCAGACCACCGGTATTAACAGACGGTTTACCCGGTAGTGTTTAATAATACACCGCCGAAAATACCGGCGATATAATAACCCCCAAGTAGGCCACCAGTTTTCTGTTTTCACGGCGCCTTTACTGGCGGCCAAGTCGCCGGTGTTTTCACTAGTGAAGAAATTATTATTTCTAGGTATTCAAAAAAATATCAAACTAATCAATGATATAGAGGACTCTTACATGCATATGGAAGTTATTCTTCACAAGTTTTGAAATGACACAATTGTTTTTTTAGCTTATTTTCAAAAGAATATTTTCTTCAAATATCTTATGCAAAAGTTTTGTAGGATGTATATTTCAACCTAAAGTTGCTCAGTAAATATGAGATTTGATGATATTTACATTGATATTAATTCAAAAACTTGTATAAAATCAAATATAATTATTGATTGATCCTAATGATATTATCAAGATAGAAAATTGTGCCCAATCAAAAATCATAGAGCTACATATTATAACCAATTGATCCCCTTTCTTCTATTCCTTATAAAATACTTGAAATGTGCTACAAGCCCTTAGGCGTTTTCTTTAAGCAATGGGAAGATCTTGTGAAGAACTTATCAATAATTTTTTGTAAACATAATAACAATGGATCCTTATTTAATTTATTAATGATGTCTTGACATGTTGTTTAATTGATAAAAAAGCATTATTGTATTTTTGAAAATGAATTAATACTAAAAATTAGAAAAAGAAAGCTAATCCAAACAGAGGGAGAGAGAGAACTCTTTATAAGAATGCAGTGAAGCAACGCTTGATGTCATCTCAATTTAAAGTGAGATAAAATATGGATAAGCTTTTGACTAAAAAGCCAAACTCAAAAGTAGAAATATTCTCAAGGTTACAACTCTTTTCACTTGTGGAGAAACTTTGCGGTATGTCGATATTAGAACTAATAATGCATTCTAACATTTTATGTGCTAATTCTTTAATTTAGATGTTCACATGTCAATATTAAAGAAAACAATTATACTATTAAATATTGTGGACTTCTTTTTCAGGCTGGAATTCATTTGTTTTATAAAATATGCTAGCACAAATTTGATATGAATATATGAATTATATCAAACATCTAAGGAGAAATTATACTTAAAATTTTATTGAGAAGGAAAAAAATATTTAATTAATTATACAACATTTATATGATTTGTTTATGCTATGAATGAATGTGTTTTATAGGCTTGAGCAACATATTAGCATCATCATCTCTACTTTCTTGATTATAGCCTAAAGGATGTACTTGGTATCTTCATGAGGAATCAAACTAGTCCAATATTATGCTCACCCTTTCTCCAATATATTGGTTTGGTTGAAGCTGGAATTTGTTTAATTTGCACTACAATTCTCTTGGATTTTCATATGTTTATGCATATTTTTTTATAAATAGCTTTATTTGACTTAAATAAGAGGTTTAGGCTTCGTTTGGGATGATTTTCTTCCCACTTCTTAAAGCGCCTTTCCAGTTAAAAAGTTAAAATTTTTGTACTAGAAAGTTTCTTTAAGAAACAGTAAGAAAGCCATCACAAACGAAGTCGAAGTCTTAGGCTTTGTTTGGGATAGCTTTTTTATTGCTTCTTAAAACTGAGTAATTTTTTTACTAAAATTCTATTTTAAGAAGCAATAAAAAAGCAGTCACAAACGAAGCATTAATCAATTAGAAATGGAAAAGTTGGCCGCATGACATTAACATCCATATTTTGCACCTTATGGACCATTCAAGTAATAGTCTGCAAGGCTTTAATGTTCTTATGCTTCTCTCCATTTTATAGTTTTACTTATAGAAACCTGCAAACATTAAAGGGTAACATGGCTAAAACATGCTTTATAAGGAACCTTATATGAAAGTGGTGGGTAACATTTTGGTGAGATTAATGGCAAAAAAATAGTTGTCTTATGTTCAATATATAAGAAATATGGAGTTTGTGGAGGAAAGTTGAGGGGTTTAGAGGTGTGTGGTGGAAGGAATATCAAGATTAATATAGTTTAAGCAGATTTAGATAGGGGCGGATCTAGCTTCTTTTTTCAGGGTGGGCAAAAAAAAAATTTGGTGGGGGATAGACAAAGACACTCAGGATTGATAAAATTAGGGCAAAATTTTTTTTAGAGGGGGCAAAATATCCAAAATACTTAAAATATTTCAAAAAATACCCTCTAAAATTAATATATATATATAAGGGTGGGCATTTGCGGGGTGTAAAGATGTTTGGAACAAAACATGCTTTATCAATCCAATGGGGATCCGCCCATGGATTTAGATGACCACTTTAATGAATGAATTTTAAGTGGTGTAAATGGTTGAAATTCATAGTGAATTGCTAGCTTAAAATGTTAATTTGTGAATGAAATAAACGGTTGGAATAATTTATAGAGTTTAAGGGGGTGTAAAGATGTTTGGAAAAAAACTAGGTCTTTGCTCTCCTTAATTTGGCCGAGAGCTTCAAGGAGGGGATTGGATGCTTATAAAGTGAAAAGAGTTTTAAAGAATTCAAAATAGATTTAAGAGAAGAGTAGCAAAAATCTTAAAAGAGAATTTAATGATAACTATCTAACTAGATGTTTCAAAGATAAGCAAAATACACCACAAAGCACACGACAAATGAAGAACACTTCGTTCACCAAAACATTTCATTAATTAATGTATATTTTAAATCATTAAAGTTCATAGTTATACACACAACATGACTATTGGGTTAACATATGGAGTGACAAAGGGAGGGATAAGGGGTTAGTGATTATTAATGATAGAGGATTTCCAATCCATCTTTTTAATGCTTCCTCCATGTTAAGGCTAGCTACACATGTCCCTAAGTAGAAAATAAAAATATAAGTTATGTTTAAACTAATTTAAATTTTGAGTTCATAATTGGGTTTTTGTAATTTGGCTTTTTCTTTTTAGCCTTGTCTCTTAGCATTTGATGTTTAGTTTGATTATCTTGATCCACATGATATGATACATCAGCTCCTCAACACTTGGTGGAACTCTCCCAAGTGGAGTTAAAATCGAAATAATTTTCCATCAATTATGGGGCCAAAGTCTCCAAATCGATCAATGAGGGTTGGCCATGTGTCATTAGCAGGTGATTTATTTCTTTAAATAAAAAAAATGATGCTCAACAGTTGGATCAGTGGCGCATTATAATATTTATCACTACATAAACAAGTTGACCCGGTTTACCTGGTAAGAATTTTGTGCATGCCCCTATGTATATTAAGTGCTTATTAAAGTCTAAATGAGTCTATGATGATCTCAAAACAAGTTAACAAGCGAGATGCATAAAATGATCCTTCGAAGTGTTGCATTAATTACATAGTGGCACTATCCTTTTTTGTTTAGGGAAACTTGGTAGAAGGAGCTTAGTGATGTTTTGCGTGATGGCGCTATGGAGCTTAGCTCTCTATATTGTAGTACTAATTTGGGAAGCACGGCGGCACTGGTGAGAACACTGCGGTGTTGAGCTTTTTATGTGGGAGTATCTCAAATGTTTGATGAAGTACAATGATGCAATATCAAGGATGAAGTGTGTGTGTACACGTGTGTGTATCCATTTTTTAAAATTCACTCGCCTCGCTCTGTTGTTGCAGAAGGGAAAAGAAAGGAAGAGGAGAAAGCAAAATAGAGGGAATTTCGAAGGTCGTGGAGCCAAGTTCGTTAGTTAGGCCGATTAAGGAAAACATTAAACTCAAGGTAGGCTCCCAATATCCTATTTATAATTTAAATTTCAACTTTTGTACAAAAAAATACAAAATAAAATGTGATTTTATTGAATTTAATAGTTTTGTCAAAATATAGTTTATACTATATTGTAGAATACACCGTTCTTAGTATTTTTACCGCAGGAAACTGAAATTCCATCGATTGGTTTTGTTTGTACAAAATATTGAGTATTTCTTGATATATGTGATATTTTTTTGTATTAGCCACCATTTACTAAGTGTTCTAAAACAATAGTATAAATGTCTCAAATGAATGGTTTTTAAAATGATGAAAGTGTTTGTGTATGTATATTTCACATGCATGTGTCACTTCTAAAGAATCATACATATGACAATTTATGCATGTTCATATTCATGTTAAATGTTGTAATTACACGTTTAATATATATAAGTTTTGCATATGCATATCATGTCATGGGGAAAGTTCTCATGTTTAATATACATTTTTTTGCATATACATATTAAATATTAAATTACATAACTCTGTCCTATATTATTTTGATTATTAACATGTTTCATCTTATTTTATTGCTTAAAAATTTTATTTAAAGTAAGAACTTTTATATATCTTTTATTTTCATCATAATTATTTTCTAAAAAAAATTTATATACCTCATATGGCACTTCCAAAGTTTTTGAAAGCATATAAAAAAGTATTTGTCTCTTAATAAAATAAAATATTTTATAACATTTATCCAAAGTTGTTTTGTTCAATGCATTTTAAAATATAATATAAAACATTATATTATATTAACAATATTTTGTAATGATTATTTGCTTGTAAATGAAACTTAACAGTTTACTTTAGTGTGTTTTATTTTATGCAAAATAGAACAAATATTTTTAAATTAGAATAGTAGCAACAGTTCCGAAATTTTATATGCAAAAAATTTAAATTTTATTAAAATCATCAGAAACTTTGTTCTATGTTCATCTTTTAATTACAATGTATAACTATTAATACTTCAACCAAAACACATAAAAAATAATCAAAGATAAATTTTTAATAATAATTCTTAAAATTTTTATCAATTGAACTAAAACCCACGTTTTATTTAAAATTGCTAAGAGATTGAGTTAAATTATAATAATTTGATTACCTTAATTAACAAATAAATTCATCAAATTCATTAATATTTTGGTAAAGTTATACCTACCTCCTAATTTAACATTGATATATAAAAAAATTGACTTAGTAGTATATAAATCTCGATGAATAATTGAATTTTAAACTTTAAAAATTAAAGTCAGGATCATCCGAACTTTGATTTCAACAAACTTATGGTGAAATTGAACGTCTTGACAAGACATATAAAATGACAGAAAATTTGTCTGAACCGATTCTAAATGAGTCCAAATCAAGCACTTGAAAAATTATACGAAACTTTGGGATAGTAATTGGATGGCCAAATAATTTGTAAACTTTGCATATTGATAATCAAATCAAGCGTCTTAATGAGATTAATCAAACAATAAGAAATCATCACATTTTGAGGCCATTAAGGCACTTAAATGGTGAAAGTAAAAATCAATACAGCTTGACTGATAGAGTATTATAGGTTTTGATTATATTTATGAGGCATATTATTTTTATTTTTCAAAATTTATAAATTGACCATTATTCTTTGTATGAAAATGAGCTTTACACCTTGGCTTGAGATTCAAAATAGCTTAGAGACTAAAAGAATCTTGGAGCTCCATTAGACCATCACCCAATCGCAACAATCTGGCCACCACAATTGAATCGCCATTGTCCACTATCATAAGACCGCTATTGTTTGACCACCGTCGCTCGACTACGATCCTCCAACTTTAATTTTTTACCCCTAATAGATCTTTTATGTCACTTCAGTTCAACTGCGAGCACATTAATTTGCATGAGAATTAAATTTAGCTATGAAAAACTCTCATTTTGATGTTTTTACACTATATTAATGTTTTTTTTATTCAAACAGGTAATTTAAATAAATCATTCTACTGAGAAAAATGAACTATGAAACGAAATAATGCTCAGCATATGCATTGTGCATTATATTATAAGTAGCACATGTTAGTTTTTTATGTAACTGTCATACAAATAGTGCATATGTGCACAATGCTATGCAATGGGCTATTGCATATACTATTTTACATATCAAATATGTATGATACCTTGCTCACTAATCTTGACTCACTTCTCTTGATGAAGATATGACTCAAAACCTTCATTGACATCAACATCTTGCCATGCATGAAAAAGATATCTCCTATCACAAGCTTAAACTCTATATCCACCATGTCAAGTTCTCTCTCATTGGATTGCACTCAAAAGGACCCCTCGCAATTTACAACACCTCTCAATGAACTTGAGAAAAACACCATAAGTTCTCTTTGGCTCGATTATTGTATTTGTCAACCACGTCTCAAAGTTGAGAGAAATACGTAGCTCTCATTGATTTGTTGGTAGCTATCTTTGATCTATTTGTTGAGAACTTTGGTTACGAGCTAAGAGGTATTTGATTCGAGTCTTGCATATGTGAGGTGTATGTGTTTGCCTTAAATGGCCTAAATGATTAAAAAAATTAAGAAAAATTTGTTCTTGTTTGAAGTAGCATAAGTGAGAATTTAATCTTTACTTTGGTGATTATTTTTAACTCAAAATTAGGATATTTTCTAAATCAAAATCTCTTCTAAATCTTATTAAAGATCAGAAGATTTGTTTTTTGAACTTTGTATTCCAAATGGTAGAAGGAATCAGGTTTCATATCAAAATTCATACAATGCTAAAAGCCTAAAACGTTAAATTCTCTCACTCTATTATCACGAATGTACAAACAAAGAACAATCATAAAACACTACATTATAAGCTTTAAGGCCTTTAAATAAAAAATTAAATAAATGGATACTAATATAAATTTTTTATTGCACCAAATCTTCTTTACTTTCAATTTAATTTCAATTATTATACTATATTTAATTTATATTACATCAATAAATATGAAGCTTTTATTAGCTAAAAAAGGCATTAGTATCAATAATGCATTGTTATTCTATTAAAAATTTGAGTTGCAATCAAATAGTTCAAATCAAACAAAAATTTTATTTTATTTATTAATATGAAAATAATGAACAAAATGTTCATTAAATATATGCATAATAATTATTTTTTATTTAAATTTGATTTGGTCCAATATTATCTTATATTTATGTATCTACGTCCGCAACCCCTAAGTCTAAACTAATCCCGCAACGTTAACATCCTCTGATCTTCATCCAACGGTCGAATATTTGCTCCGACATGAAGCGCCGCAGTCGTTGATTCTCTCTCTTCCGCCACCTTATTTACATCCTTCTCTCTAACAAGGAGAAGAAGAAGCACCTCGCGTTATCTCCTATCTCTTTGCAAGCTCTGTCCGTTTTTAGAAACCCTAGACCAGACACTTATTGGTACTTCATTACCCCTTACAAAATAGGAAATAACCAAAGTTATGGCTTTTCAATCCAGCGGCAGCAATTAGCCTTTCTACGTCTACCCTTGTTTATTTATGGAAAATTTTGCCTTTTGATTTGTGTCTGCATATCTGGTTCTTTGGCATCCGTTTCCCACAAATTTGATGCCGGAACACTTTGGAACATGAGGGCATTTGGTATCTGGCTTCATCCTGCTTTCTGAAATTAGCCTTTTATGAGTTTTGGGGATGGTAACTGGGGGCTCGGTGAAGATGACTACGGTAAACCTAGCAGAGGATTTAGAGGAGGACTTCGAGAGGGACATCGAAGCAATGCTGCGAGAGCAGCAGCAGCAGCAGCAGCAGCAGAGCGGAGCTTCTTTCGATCGAGAGCGGGAGCTCAATATCTATCGCAGCGGAAGCGCTCCTCCAACCGTTGAAGGGTCGAGGAACGCCATCCGTAGTATGTTTGATGGACAGAACAACGGCGATGTGCTTTTGGAGGAGGAGATGCGGTCTCATCCGGCTTATATGTCCTACTATTACTTGAATGAAAATCTTAACCCTAGGTTGCCGCCTCCTTTGCTGTCAAAGGAGGACTGGCGCGCTGCCAAGAGGTTCGATTTTGGGGGAATTGGTGATCGTGGGGGCAGAAAGCAGCTGGTTGACGGTGATGGGAGCAGCCGTTCTCTTTTCTCGATGCAACCCGGTCTTTCGGAACCAGCGGAACATAACGGAGTTGGGGATTGGGTCAGTGAGGGGAGTAATGGTCTTACTGGGTTGACGGATATTTGTTTGGGAAGTAGGAGGAAGAGCTTCACAGATGCTTTGCAGGTTGTGCACGTATTTCCTTTTGCAGTTTTTTGGTGTATTTACTTGACTTTGTCTTATGTGCGAGTTTTTAGTTATTTGCTAGATGATAACTTGTTTTGTGTTTCTTACGGCATTTCAAGTTTGTCTTTATTCTATCTTATGGACTTATCGTTGGAACCTACTTTTGGAGTTTTTTTTGGATGTATTGGGTCTGATTCGTGGCATGGAGTTGGAAATCACAGCAACAATGTATTAGAAGAAGAGTTTGACCTCTCATATGATGCTTACAATAATCTGCATTTGGTAAATTAGATGAGGATTTTATTAAATTTGTTAGTTCTGTATATATTTCATAAGAGCACAGGGAGATAGCCTTTGCAATGCCCGTTGGTTGGCCTCTCTTGGTTGATCACATTCTGTCACATTAACAACTATTGTTGCCTGTATGCACCAATTCAAGATAGATAGGCGGCCTTGTCTAACCTTTGCCTTCCAATATTCCTCTTGCCACTTTGAAGTTTCTCAGGGCCACTTGCTTGCCAGCAATGGTGCATTACCAAAACTCGTTCAACCTGCCAACATATGGGAATTTGACACTTGGCACTTGGCACTTGGCGTTCTCTTGGTTTGACACTCGTCTTTCTCGACTTGATTCGTTTTGCTTTTGTGAGCACATATTTGCTTGTAATAGTTGTTGGGTAGAAGCAATAATGGGCAGCAAGAGGAGGTAAAATTTTGCTATGATAAACAACAGACGAGATTTATGTGGTTCGATAATACTTACTTTCTCCCAAATCCTCACAAAGGGATTTTTTTGTTAGTCTAAAGATGCATACAAGAGAAAATGTCTGCTAGTCCTTATATATCATCAAAATTTTCTCACAACATTTTCCTCTCTTTTTCTCTCTCTCACTAAGGCCTTCTCTTGAAATAGCAAAAAGTTCAAAGGATAAGAAGCTAAGATGAACAAATAATATATTAATCTATATAAAAATCCACTTTATCACCTTTCCCTTTTCTTTCATTCCCAATGTTTACTTCTCTTAGCTGTAACAACACCTGCAACCAAGTTTCTAAAACCAATGTGCCACATTAGCATTGATATCTTGCCATGATAAAGACATTTCCTGTCACAAGCTGAATCCCATTGCATTGCACTCGATCAAACACCTTATCTTAATTTACAGCTCCTCTCAATGAAGTTGAGAAGAATGCCATCAATTCTCTTTGCCGCTGATCAATATATTTATCGTTCACCTCTTCAAGTTGAGAGGGAATTTTTCTAGTTTAAAGTAGCTTAAGAGAATTTAATCATTGCTTTGATGATTATTTTTTAAGTCAAAATTTGGACAATTTCCTTGTCAAAATCTCTTCAAAATCTTATTAAAGTTAGGAATTTTTTTTCCAACTTTGTATTCAAAGTGGTCGAGGGAATCGGGTTCCGCTTCTGACAATCTTAGACTTGGAGATTGAATTTTAATATATCGACATGAGGGAGTCATTTCTATGGGCAGCCCCTTTCAATCCTAATGAAAGTTTATTGAAATATTTTGGTACCTTGGTTCATGAGCGGTAAACTTATCGGAATTATTTATGACAACTTCTTTGTTGTTGTGCTTTTGATTCTGAAATATCATTTGTCCTGCAATGCCCTCTTATCCCTTGGAATCTCCTACTTGACATGAGTTTTATGCAACATTGTTTTTTTTGGAATCATAAACAAAATATTTCACACTTGCTTTTATTATTTCAGTGTTTAGTATTTTGTTCGTACGACTGCTTCTTCCATTTGATATCATCGAACGCTTTTGGTCATAGAATCAACTTAAAAGGTCAAGATATAACCTTCTTCACCTAGTATCCCAAATCAAGATCAAGTTCATCTTCAAGCTAGAAATAAGCCTTAAATTTTGAAGCTGTCACATGATGCCCTTACCAAGCTTGATTTTTTACACTTAAACTTTTATGAAGTTCGAAGTTCTATTATTATCAAGAGGAACCTTTATACAATCTCTTGCTGAGTACATCATAGAATTTTTGTGCTGAGTTGACCGATTTTAGTCTAGAATCGATGACTACATTGGATTATCCATACTAAATACTAGTGGATTTTAGTTCATCGATAACATTTACAAATTCCTCCACCTGATTTGAACTTCCTGGTTGATTTATTTGTGGATAATCTCGTTTTATTTGGCCAATTTTATTATACAGCCTGCAATCATTGCTACGACCTTTGGATTGTCTCCTATGTTGAGATTTGGTTCTTTCTATGTTGCTACCTTTCCCTATACATCTTCCTTTGCCTTAAAGATTCAACATAATAGAAAGGCTTTCACATGATTTTTGCCTTTAGATGTCCTCACTCAAGATCAAATCATAATATTTATTGAGCTTCAGCTTTGTAGACCCCATGAACTATTGGCCACTGTCATAGCTCCAATCATCTCTTTGGTGGTGATGATGATGATAAGTTCAATATATAAAGTTCACTACTGAAGTTGATATCAAGTGAGATCAACTAATTTGTAATCAGATTGAACTCATTGATATGCGTCTCTATAGAAGCGCTATCAACCATTTTTGAGATTAAAAAACTTTATCATCGGATATACCTTTTAGTTGATGAAGGAAACCGTCTTAATAAATGTTAGACAAACAACTCTAAATGCCTATCTGTTTAATAGATTTTAGTCTTCTTGACTTTTGGTAGTGGGGCTTCTTCTCCAAGAGAAGATTTTATTTCTTCTAATACTAGTAGTCCTTGATCCAAATCATTCCTCCTTTTTACCTCACTTGTTTTTTTACGTTTAGTATTCTCTCTTTAAAACCCTTTTTCTTCTTTGCTTCTCCAACAAATGCAAAAAGAATCCAAATCATAAGAAACACCAAGAAATCTACTTCATCACTGTAGCCTTTTCCTTTCTTTCCTTTCTATCTTTATGTTCACTACTCTTCAATTGTAACAATACTTGCAGCCAAACCTTCCAAATGGACACACTTCGATCATTAATTCACAACACTGATTGCACCAAACACATTTGCAGGCCATTGTGTCCCTGACCACACTTCGACTAACTCCTTATTAAAATCTACTAGCTAAGCTTTCCTTCCAAGCTTCACCTATTGACTATGATGCACATACACAGACACGACGACACAGACACGACACGACACGGACACGGCTTTTTTTTAAATATAGGACACGGGTACGGCGCGGACACGGCAATAAATTTTTTATATTGTGTATATATATTAATGTAATATCATATTAAAAATGACAAACAATAATAAATGAATGACATGATAACTTGTCTAGCTTATAATATAAAATATTTAGTACAAAATATCTAATACAACTATAAAAATATAAACAAATAATCACTTACTACAACATTAAGCATTTAAGCTTTAACTACTAGGATTAGCTTTAGAGGTTTGTTTTTGGCCTTCAATATCATCATCATTGAATATCACTGCTTTCAACTCTGGTTTAACAAGAGAAAGATTTGTAATTGTACAAAAAGAGAGGAGATGAAAATACCTTCACTGCCAAAGAGAAATGAAAATGTGAGTATTCAATGAATGAGTATTAAATGCAGACGTTGATTTGGTGTTGTGGATAGGAAATAAGAAATTTAGTTTAAATCTCGCCAAACATAAGAAATTATATTTAAAAAACAATTATAAAATATTTAAGATATGCGTGTCGGACACGCGTGTCCAATTAATTTTTAATATTTTTTTAATCGGACACGTTTTCAGCGTGTCCGACACGTGTCGGAGGAGTGTCAGACGAGTGTCGTGTCGGACATGGTGTCGGACACTACACGCCTCTTTGAGGAGAAGTGTCGGTGCATCATAGCCTATTGATCTTGATCATGTATCGCCCAACTCCTTTACCAATGTTAACACTAGATGGTAATAAAGTTTCTTTTGGCCATAAGTTTAAACCCGACATCCGCCACAATAATCTTTCTCTTTGGTTTGCATTCCAAAGGACACACTGTCTCACAATCCATGAATCTTCTAGCTGAGAAGATGCCAGCCACCACACTTGTCGGCGACTCATTGTTGTAGCTTGCCCACCATGTTTCACCCATGGGTCTTGATCATGTTTTCTTGCCTCAAGTTTGAGTAGGGAACAGAGAAAGAAGGATTTTGGAGTTGAACTTGATATTATATGATACTTTTATATCATTTATATATTTAATACTATTTTACTCTTATAATATTTTAATTTCAATTCTATTTTATGTAAATTATCACTTGCTACTTTACGTCTTGTGTTATTTTTTATTTCATATGTATGTCAATTTGTTACTTTATTATTCAATAGAGAAAGATAACATGCATTCTTTTAACATATTATTTGGGTATTATTTAAAAAATTACTTTTAACATTTATTTAAACTTAATGCAATTTTTTGATTTAGATGCTTAAGCCTCAAAACGTCTTGAGGCTTACGCCTCGCCTCACGAACAAAAAAGCCTCAATACCCAATTGCACAATTTTAAACCTTGCCTCAAATCAGATGAACTAGATCATAAAAAAAAATGAAACAGGATCATCCACCACAACAAGCTTTCATGTTAGGCTGTACTCTGAAGGACAAGTTGCCTCTTTCATCGACTCCCAGTGAATCTGAAAAGAACACCATCAGCTCTTGACATCACTCATTGCACTTTTGATGTAAGCAATACCCCCCCCCACCCCCCCACCCCCCATTGGATGATTGTGGTGGGGGGGGATGGCTGTTCGGTTTCCTGCTCCTGGCTGTCTCAGTTCTCCTTGCTTTGGCTATTTGGTTCCTACTCCTTGGTTGTCCCGGTTCCCCTTGCTTTGGCTGTTCGGTTGCTGCTGTTGTCCCTTGGCTTTACCCTGTTTTTAGACCTGTCAAAAACGGGTCACGGGTCGGGTTCGGGTCCAACCCGAAATTGACCTGACACTGTTCAACCCGACCCGACCCGACCCGTTTTTGCAAACGGGTCGGTTTTCCGAACCCGAACCCGACCCGCTTCGGTATATTTAATAAATTTTTTTATTTAATTCATTTTATTTAAATTTAAATCAAATTTAAGGGTAGATTTACTTCAATTAATTTAAAATAAATCAAGATTAATTTAATTTGGACAATAATATTTATAATTTTTTGAATATTATTTTACTTATTTCATAAAATTCATTAAAATCCTCCAAAATTAATTAAAACGGGTCAAACCGGGTCGATTTCGGGTTTCCGGGTCAACCTAACCCGCTCGGCGATTTCGGGTTCGGGTTGACCCAAACCCGAAATTTTTGGGTCGGGTTCGGGTCGGGTTTTCGGGTCGGGTCCAATATTGACAGGTCTACCTGTTTTGGTTGGCTGTTTTGGGCGGCTGCTTGGGTGTCTTTTGGGCTCATTTTTTCCAATTTATAGGGGCTATTTGTGGTTGTTTAGAGAGAGGATATGTGATGATTTTTGGATAAAAACCTGAGGGTTTTTCTAGCTTGCAAGCTAGCTCTTTCCCTTTCTATTAAACTTCATCTCAAACTTCTAATCTCGTCCTTCTCTCCATGGTAACCCTTCCATTTATATCTTTCTTCTCTAAAAAATTATAAGGTAGTTATGTCATTCTTAGAAGTTTTGTTGTATCCTTTTAATGTGTGTTTTGTCATGTTTTTTATTATTATTATGTTTGGTTAAGTTATTTGGAAATGAAACGATTAATTGCATACCTAGTAGGCTTCTCATTTGTTTTTGGTTGCATCAATTTGGTATTAGAGCTTTAGGTTTTGAGTCTTCCTTTCTATTTCATAAAAAAATCGAAAAAATTTATGGACCCTCATCAACAAATGGAAGATCCAAATCAAGAAGAAGTCGAAGATGAAGTTGGTGAAAATCAGCCAATTTATCTTGAAGAAAATATTCCAACAAGCAGATTGACCCCGCCGCATGGAAGCTCTACTGATCCAATCCAGAACGAACTCTTCAAAATTCAAGAAAAAATGTTTTTGTGTGCGAAAAAATATGAAAATAGAAAGAGTCAACTGCAAGCTCAATTTATTCATGAGAAAGAAAAAAAAATCCAAAGAAAGTACGCGGCTTTAATTTTAGAATTGGATGTGGCTCCTTCGGCACATTATGGAAGTTCTGAAGCGTTCTCATAAGGAGTTGAGAATTCTCTCCCAGGGGAGAATTGATTTAAGCAATGCCCCCCTTTTGGATGATTTGGGGAGGCGGATGGCTGTTCGGTTCCTGCTCTATGGCTGTCCTGGTTCTTGATGTAATAAAAAAGATTGCAGAAATCATACAAATTAGGTCTTCCTTTTAAAACAACAAGAAATACAAATGGCACATAAAGAAGCTTATAAAAAATAAAACATTCAACACCATACAACTCTCATGACGAACATAAAAAACTTAAAACTTATGATAGAACATAAAGACAACACCTAATGAAGCTTGCATTCATTGAGAAGAAAGATACAAAATGAGGTGGACACTTGCAGAGAGAAGAAAAAATAAGAAGCCATAAACAAAATCATAGAGAGGAGAAGAGAAATGGAACAAACTCGCAAGCTTTACCAAGAAGAAACCAGGAGGTTTTTTAGCTCCGAAATTTATCACATATCATACTTTTTTTTAGCCTCAAAACATCACATATTTATAGGTGAAAAGAGACAGTCAAACAACCCCAAACACCTCCAGCCGAACCAGTCAGGAAAGGGAAAATAGAAGGCCAACAGGCGGCTCCAGAAGCAGCACCCGAAGGGC
Organism: Dendrobium catenatum; assembly: GCF_001605985.2. Taxonomy (NCBI): domain Eukaryota; kingdom Viridiplantae; phylum Streptophyta; class Magnoliopsida; order Asparagales; family Orchidaceae; genus Dendrobium; species Dendrobium catenatum. The sequence continues at coordinate 23,569 of NW_021319966.1, read as the reverse complement.
CATACGGGGGACAGGAACAAGCAGCCACGGGGTACAGGAAAAACTAGCCACGGGATAGGATCCAGGCAGAGGTACCGAAAGACCAGCATAGATGGGGAAATAACCTGGATATGCATTTATGAGCTGAAAAGAGAATTTGATAATCATAATGAGTTGAGTTAAGTAGAAAAACATAGCAGCTCATCAAAAGGGACAGCTCAAACCGAGACAACCAAGCCTAAACAAGGAACCAAATCATTCCAAAAGCAAGGCACATCAATTGCCCCCCCTTTGCCTACATCAAATTCTTCCCCGGTTGAAAATGCTCATCTCCTGATGAGGATGCTTTAGATTTTTCCCGACGAGACGAAGGAGCCGCATCCAATTCTTGAATCAAGGCCGCATATTTCTTCAGTATCATTTCTCTTTGTTGCTTGAATTGGTATTGCAGAAGTCTCTTTTCCTTCACGTATTTTTCCGTACACACTTTGATCTTCATCTGAAGCTTGTATAATTCATTTTGAATCTGATCGGTTGAACTTCCTTACGACGGAATCCATCTGTTCATAGGGATATCTTCTTCAAGAACATTCGGTTGATTTTTACCAATTTCAGAGTCAACTTCCACTTGATTTGGATGCTCCGTTTGTTGATGAGAGTCCATAATTCTTTAATTTTTTTCTAAACACTTAATAAAAGAGGAAGACATGAAAAACTTAGGCTCTGATACCAAATTGATGCAATCAAAAAGATCGCAAAAATCATACAAACTAGGTTTTCCTTTTAAAACAACAAGAAATACAATTGGCACCTAAAGAAGCTTATAAAAAATAAAACATTCAACACCATACAACTCTCATGATAAACATAAAACTTAAACTTATGATAGAACATAAAGACAACACCTAAAGAATCTTGAATTCATTGAGAAGAAAGATACAAATGGGGTGGACACTTGCGGAGAGAAGAAAGAGATAAGAAGCCCGAGACGAAATCATAGAGAGGAGAAGAGAAAAAGAACAAGCTCGCAAGCTTTTCCAAGAAGAAACACGCATGTTTTTAACTCCAAAAATTATCACATATCATCCTTTTTTTTAGCCTCAAAACATCACATATTTATAGGTGAAAAGAGGCATTCAAACAGCCCCAAACACCTCCAGTTGAACTAATCAGGAAAGGGAAAATAGAAGGCTAGCAGGCGGCTCTAGGAGCAGCACCCAAAGGGCCACACGGGGATAGGAACGGGCAGCCACGGGGTACAGGAAAAATCAGCCACTGGACAGGAGCCAGGCGGAGGAACCGAAAGGCTAGCAGAGAGGGGGAAAGAACCTGGATATGCATTTATGAGCTGAAAAGAGAATTTAATCATCATATTGAGCTTAGTTAAGTAGAAAAACATAGCAACTCATCAAAAGGGACAGCTCAAACAGAGACAACCAAGCATAGGAACGGGCAGCCACGGGGTACAGGAAAAATCAGCCACAGGACAGGAGCCAGGCGGAGGAACCGAAAGGCTAGCAGAGAGGGGGAAAGAACCTGGATATGCATTTATGAGCTGAAAAGAGAAATTAATCATCATACTGAGCTTAGTTAAGTAGAAAAACATAGCAACTCATCAAAAGGGACAGCTCAAACAGAGACAACCAAGCATAAACAAGGAACCAAATCATTTCGAAAACGAGGCACATTAATTGCTCCCCCCTGCCTACATCAGTTCTCCTTGCTTTGGTTGTTCGGTTCCTGCTCCTTGGCTTTCTCGGTTCCCCTTGCTTTGGCTGTTCGGTTGCTACTGCTGTCCCTTGGCTTTCTCCTGTTCTAGTTGGCTGTTTTGGATGGCTGCTTGGGTGTCTTTTGGGTTTCTTTTTTTTCCTATTTATTGGGGCTATTTGTGGTTGTTTAGAGAGAGGATATGTGATGATTTTTGGATACAAACTTGAGGGTTTTTCTAGCTTGCGAGCTAGCTTCTTTCCCTTTCTCCTCTTAAACTTTATCTCGAACTTCTAATCCTGTTCGTCTCTCCATGGTACCCCTTCTATTTGTATATTTCTTTGTTATTAGAAGCTTTGTTGCGTCCTTTTAATGTGTGTTTTGTCATGTTTATATTATTATTATGTTTGGTTAAGTTATTTGAAAAGGGAGCGATTATTTGCATACCTAGTAGGCTTCTCGTTTGTTTTTGGTTGCATCAACTTTTCACTATCCTCTCGGAACATAAGTGAAAATTGTTCTTGCTTTCTTCCACAATACGTAGCTGTGAGGTACCATTAAACCATGCCCTCATCTCCTTCTAATAAGCATCATTAGATGGTATGTATGAATTAGCTTAAGTTTGAATTTGATTTTTAGGTAATTATTTTTGACTCCAAATGTAAACAACTACTTTAAGACAATCTCTTTTAAACCATTTTAAAGAATTTAGGAATATTTTTTGTTGACTTTGTAATCAAACTGTTTGCAAAAATTATGCCCTACATCTAACAACTTGTGAACCTAGGAGGATCCCATTGCATGTTTAGGGTTTAGGGTAAAGGATGGCAATCAATTTTTTTGCGCAAGGCATTAAGTCAATTAAAAATTTTAATTAATATTTCTACACTTTCTAGTTTAAGGGGGGCCTCTTTGGGAAGTGATTAGAGTTGAGTTTTGGAGGTGAGTTTCGATGACATTTGTTTATTTTTCCGAAACTCACGTTTTATGAAATCAATTATTGTGTTTGTTTGGATTGTGGTGAATTTCATTTTTACCTGTCACCATTTGAAGTTTATTATTAATATTGATATTATTATTATTGCTGTTATCATTATTATTATAAGTGAACGTTACATTCAGACCTTTGTTCCATTTTATATGATTCTATGGTTATTTAATGTCAAAAGTGCAAAACTGAAAGTGAGTTCCAAGCCCTTTAAAAGTGAAACGCACCTCACATTTTTTAAGATGTGTTTTGAAAATAGGAAATCAATTTAATTCAATTTGCCTAAACTCGCTTCCTGAATTGAGTTTCAAGCACTTCCAATTACTTACCTCACAACCAAAGAACACTAATTGAGCATTGTTGGTAGAGCACCTTTGCTTTTTTTCCATATTCCGGTTTATTTGTTCATTGAAGTTATGTCTATTTCTCCGGAACGTGCTAATTTGCTTTCTTTAAATGGAATATTGAATGTTAATATTGTGCTTTCCAATGACTTGTCTACCCCTGCAATGCCATTAGAGCAACTATTTGCAGCTTCTCATGCAGCTGACATTTCGAGATCTTTGTTACAATTGATAGATTAAGGCTTCTTTTGGGACAGCTTTCTTGCTGCTTCTTAAAACAACTTTCTAGTAGAAAAAAAATAATTTTTTACTAGAAAGCTGCATTAAGAAGCAGTAAGAATACCGCCCCAAACGAAGCCTCAGACCATATTCATCAAGTTTTTGTGCTAAGTTGCAGTGGTTTTCTGATGGATAAATGGTGTGTTTGCAGGATGATTTCAATCTTTCTGCCACGGTTCCTTGTCATATTCCACGCCCATTCAGTCAAAACACGTTTGAAAATGCTTCTAGCTCGTTTGTGCTCCCTGATGTTCAACAGACTCAGCTTTGTAATGACATTGATTCTGTAGACAACTTTTGTTCCAGACGAACACCACCTGGCCTTGTTAGGGTTCAAAGCCTGGGCTCTTCATTGTCTCGGTCATTTGCATCTGCTGTCGATCCTTCTCTAACTAGAAGTAGAACTCCTGGTCCTCAACTTAATGGGAGGTCATCAAACCCTTGCCTCCCTTCTGTAGGTAGTAGTGTGTTTGATGCTGATACAAAAATGTTATCCAGCGGTTTTGGCAGAATCTCTTCTGAGGTGACTGATTATGGTGATATGGAAGCTGCTTTGGCCAGTCTAAGTCTCTCAAAAAATAGAGGTAGACAAAATCTTGTGCCATGTCAACTTCAGACCGAAACTAATTCCTTAAGTGGTTTTCCTATCACCAGATTAGAATTTAATGATTTTCCCAAGAATGCTAGCATTCTTTAAGATAATATATCTCCATTTGCTTCAGATGAAGAAATTAATTTGCTTACATGTTTATCTATTAATAACGTTTCTAAGAAAGTAGCTGCAGTAGGGATATGAAATTTTGCAGGATATAGTGTTTATTGCTGAAAATTTAACTTTTAACTAAAATGATACTGAAAATTTAACTTTTACCAAAAAAAACCCAAAAAAAAAAACCCAAATGTTTATTTTATAGACCATGGACAAACATCAAATTTGAACGATCAGCTTGATGCAGGCGCCTCTTGCGTAATCTTAAAAATTTATGCTAATGTTTTGCTCCACTAATTATGGTTTAGTTGCTAATGAATGGTTTACTTGTATAGGTGGTGCTTTGGCTTGTTGCTCAGAATCTGTAGGCAGGCCTGGCACTCGACCAGGATCTGAATTCCTGGGAGAACTTGTGGACCCATCATATGTGCCATATTTACAGAGCACTTCTAGTCCAGCTCCAATTTCTGGAAACCTTAATGATCCTTCTGTTGGAAAGGGTTTTTTTGGTACTTCTGACGTAGACTTACTTGGGTATCAAAAAGCATATATTGAAAAAATTCTTGAGCAGCAGAAATTGCAGTATGGTGGGTTAAGCAAAGTTGGTCTGAATAATGGCTTATATGGACCTGCTGCCTTGGGAGTTGGTATGCCGTATCCCTTAACTCCCGTGTCTGGTGCTTTTCTTTCTTCTATGGGCCCTGGAAATCATTTAAGGCAGAGTGGTCGATTATCACGCTTCCCCACCATGCTGCGAAGCGCAATTGGGGCATCCAAAGGATCATGGGACCGTGAGAATGGTATCATGGAGGAAGAAGAATTTACATCATCTTTACTGGCAGAATTCAAAAACAACAAAACCAGATCATTTGAACTTTCAGACATAGTAGATCATGTAGTTGAGTTCAGGTATTTTGGAAAATTTTTCAACACATCCCAAATATTATGAACATCTTGTATATTTAAGACTCCTTTGTCTTGGTTAATACTAGAATTATTTTCATCTGCTGAATTTTCTTAACTTTCTCTACCTAGTAAATTTGTTTCTACCATACTTTGTTGATCATTGGATCATTCACAACCTTTTGTCTAATTATTCTTGTATTTTATACTTGCACGCTCACTCCATAACTCCCTTATATGTGCTTCAAAATGAAGCACTACTAAGATGTTATGAAACTGATGCGGACATCCAACCGTTCATGTCTATCCAAGGAGCTGAAGATCGACGGCTGTCATCGTCCCACGTTATCTTATATTTTATTTATAATTTTTATTTTTTTATTATAAATTTTCCATTTTTACCCTCACTTAAGAGGGTCGTCCTATGTAAGCCATAGGGCATATGTGTCTTGTTTTAGTTTCTTAGGCCTATATATAGAGGCACTTTCTTGTGTAATGGAATGATGAATTGTTAATGAAAGTTTATTCTACTTGTTTGATCTCTTAGTGAGTTCATGAGAGGAGAAGGATCTCTTTGTGAGTTACGAGATTTCCAAGATCTCTTTGTGAGTTCTTGAGGAGGAGGATCTCTTTGTGAGTTCTAAGTTTTCCCAAGATTTCTTTGTGAGATTTGGGGTGGAAGTACTTGAGGTGAGTAAATCCCTAGCTCTTCAAATTTCTATTCTTTTTCCCTTGAATTGATCTTCCCCCTCCCCATAAGCCCCTTGCCGCTGCCCACCATTGGGTCGTCCATGCCGCTGGCCCCATCTGCCGACCACCCACTGCCGGCCTTCCTCCCCATCTTCCCTTCCCCACCTCTTTAGCCGCCGGCCTCCCTCCTTGGGATTTCGCTTTTGAAATTCAAATTTTCCAAGCAACATTGAAGACTTTCCTAAAATAACTCCATGATTTTAGGCAATCCTCTTAATTGAATTTCAATTCAAATAAATTCCAATTAATTGCCCTTAGATTAGGAAACTTCCCCTTCAAAGAAAATCTGAAATTTAATTCAGATTTTTTTTTCTTAAAAGCTTTGATTAGTATGTGGGCCCCATCTAATTAAAATCCAAACCTCTCTTTCCAAGACATGTGGCCTGCCCCCTTCCTTGGGCTTCTCTCTTTCATATTACATTAATGGCTCCTCTTTAATTCCCCTTAATCCCTCCCCAAACCGCCGGCCCTATTATGGGATTAATTGCAATTTCAATTTAATTTCCCCCCATCCCCACTTGATATTTGAATTTCAAATCAAATATTTTTCCCACCAATTTCCCTTAAAGCTGAAATTAATTTCATTTTTTTCTTTTCCTTGATTCCACCCCACATCTAATTAGACTTAGCACCCCCCCCCTTCTCTCTCTTACTTCATTAAATCACCTCCCACTAATTGCTTCAATCAACCCCTCATTAAGGAATGAATTCCCCCCCTTTCTACGTTATTTGGGGATTCAAAATTCAAAACCTAGCTCCTAAGACCTGCTCTAAATTGCTGTCCAGCAATTTTCCACTAAGAAACTGCTGTCCTGGAAACTCCGACCAGCCATAGTGCTGCCAGATCTGCTCCTGTTTGCTGACCAGAAGTCCCTCAAGTGCTGTCCAAGGCGTTTCTAACCTCAAAGGCTGCTGTCCAAAGTTGTTCAAGGTCAAAATTGCTGGCCAGGCTTTCCTAGTGACCATCCAAACATCTTTAGTTGCTGTCCAGCCATCCTAGCAGATATCCTACGGCTGTCTTGCTGTCCAGAGGGGTCTCCGATTGCTGTCCAGGAGGTTCCCAAACCTTGTGTTGCTGCCCACTTCTTCCCCAACACCAAAGTGACTACGCCGGATCTCCGTATTTGTCTTTCCCTTTGGAATATTAAGCGTGCAAATTTCCTTTAAGCAATTCATCTATGCAATTATGTTTCACATCAGAAACTTGGGCGTTAAAGTTTATATTTGGAGCTTATGTCTCCTGCTTGAATGCATGAGAATATTATGCTATAGTGAGTAGTAATCATCATCATTTTGCCCTAATCCTAAGCATTTGGGATCAGTTGATTATATGAGTCCTCATCATCCATTCCTTTCAAAGTGTTGTATGAGGATTTTTATTTTGTTAAAATCTTTTTTGCATGTCTTTCGGCCATGCACTTGGCTCTACCCTTGTTTTTTCGTAAAACTTTCATATTAATTTTATCTATCCTTCTTGTTGATGTATTTCACACCCATGTTTGTTCATTTCCAAACAATCTGTCGGTTTCTCACTATATTATTTCAATTTATCTTTTTTAGTTATATCACTAATAAAAATTGATCAAATTTAGTGTTATAGAGTTTTCTTGTAAGAATACATAATATTCTCTCATGTATAGTTCTTTTGAGTCATATCTCTATTTTACCGCCCAAATTTAGGTATAAAATTTATATTTTTTTATCACTATTATTTGTATACTACTATAATATATATTTTATATTAAGCTTATGACACCTAAGTGTTGCTTGATATTCTCACCATGTTAACTGGTAATTATCAACTTCACATCTACTAGAATTTTATATCATGTACCCAAATTTTACTCTGTTAATCCTATGCCTTTTTTTCTATTAAAAATTTCCTCAGTTGTTTAACTTCTTACTTTTTTCGATAGTGATATCAACTAATAGAATGATATCATATGAAAATAGAGAAAATGATCAAAATGGTCCCTCAATCACTATCACACCTGAGTTAACACAATTTATTCTTAGATTGAAAGCTGGCCATTTCCTAGTTTTATCTTCATAATTATCATGCAAACTAGCATCATCACCTGAGTTAACACAATCACTATCACACTTTACCCCCTTAAAAATTTTATGAGAATTTTCTTCAATACTTTGAATGATTTGTTTTCCTTTAAATTGAGTTTTTGTACACTCAAGGAAAATATTGACATCGTCGTCATCATCAACATCATCGCTATCGACACTATCTTCATTAGGGTCACCATCACCCTTCTCAACCTCTACATTACTGATAATATTATACTCATTTAATCCACCAAATAGGTGTGAGAAATTAGAATCTTCAAGCCACTTAGTAGGTATTATTTCATTCTAGGATTTATTCCTATTGTAAAATTTTTGGAAGTTATTAAATGCTAAGGAAAAAAAAAATAAAATCCACAAAATAAAGTTAAAAAAAGTATACCTCTCCCTCTTTGTTCTGTAATATTCGACTATGCGACTCTTTGCTTCGGAGTAGTGGATGAGATAAGTGTGGTGAACAACGAAGAATCCATAGCAAAATTTATATGGTGAAAAGGAATAATCAAAATCTAATGAAGTCGAAACCAACAAAGCCATGAAATAGTATAACAATAACTGTGAAACGACTATGTACCACACCTGAGAAGTTACCAAAAGTGTTGCAATCAATGATCCTGAACGAATGGAGCTCTCTAGATTGTGGGATATGGTGTTTGACTTGATTTAAGCTAAGCGCTCGATCGATGACTCGCTAGGGCTTTGGACGGTCGCTAGGGCTGCGGGAGTGGTAGTTGACGAGTGTGCGAGACTTCAAACTGCGTTCGACATGCATGTGGGAATGCTGGGTTGAAGCTGTTGTGGATGCTCACTCCACTGCATTGAAGCTACTGTTGACGCTCGCTTCACTGTGAGACATGGGACTCGTATTTGGCAGGGGCTTCGACGCCACGGAAGGGTTCAAACGCATATAATGAAAATTTTATACTTTTTTTTCGAATTATACCCCTTGGTGCTTTAAACAGATGCAAATTTGTCATTAAAAGTTAACGTGAGGAATATATAGGTTCCGTTTTAAGGAGTTGAGGGACCAAAGTGGTATCTCATAAGAGTTGAGGATCATTTTGATCCCTCACAAAAATTTGAGTGACTATTTTGATCATTTTCTCTATGAAAATAAAATACACTATGCTACTCGCTATGAAATGTAAGCATCTCCAGTTGACAAAAAAAGTATCAAATTTCATATTGATCTCTCACATAATCCTCTAGCTAGTGGGAACTCTATAGTCACTCCATAACTAAATTAATGCTTCTAGAACTGCTAAGAGTGCGTAAATGATTTTAATATTGTATTTGTAAAAATTAATTTGTAAGAATTAATAAAATTAATTTTAAAATGAATCTACTTAAATGCACTTTCACCCATTGGTGTATCATTTGGCAATTTTTTGGGATTCATAGTATGCATTTAGGGTATTAAAATGAACCCTATGCTATGCATACCAAATTATTATCATGACAATCAATGATACACTTTTTCAAGATTTATAAAGATCATATGAAGATCCTTTAAATATTCTTTTGCTATTTTGCTTAACTCCAAAATTTTTCTCACTATGAATCTTCTCATCATTAAATCAATCTAGATCTTTGATATGATATGATTGTTTTTCCTAATGATTTGGCATACTTCGCGATTTCAAAATTTTATTAAAATGATTTATAAGTCAAATTACCCTAATAGCTCTTCAACTCTTTAAACCTTAATGTATAACAAATATTGTCTTAAAGTTTTATTTTTATGTGTATTCTTTAGAGTTATCTCAACTTTTCTTTTTCTTGATGTCTTCATGATATATTGCATGATTTTACATATAGTGTTCTTTAAAAATAACCTTTTTTTCTTACCATTCTCTTTTTAATAATTTCTTTAGAGATATTCCAATAGAGGTGTGGAAATAGGAATTTATCGGCTTATTAAACTTTTTAATATTATTTTGAAGACTAAAAAGATGCCAGATGAGTAAAGAATGAGTGTGTTAATTCTAATTTTAAGAATAAAGATGATGCACAAGATTGTGTGAATTATAGAGAAATTAAGTTAATGTGTCATACTTTAAAACTATGGGAGAGTTATGGAGCATAAGTTGCGATGTGATATTAATATTTTTCAAAATCAATTTGGATTCATGCCAGGTAGGTCTACTATGGAAGCTATATATTTATTGAAAGGTTTGATGGGGAAGTATAGAGAGAATAAGGAGGATCTACATATGATATTTATTGATTTAGAGAAATTATATGATAAAGTTCCAAGAGAAGTGCTATTGAGAGTTCTAAAAAAGAAAGTGGTTAATAATGCTTATATTAAAGTCATTAAGGATATGTATGCGGGAGCTGTTACTTGTGTTCAAACACAAGGAGGTTTGACCAAGTATTTTCCTATTTCAGCTGGTTTACATCAAGGGCCAGCCTTAAGTCCATATCTTTTTGCTTTAGTCATGGGTGTTCTCATTAGACATTTGCAAGAGGTTGTACACTGGTGTATGCTTTTTGCTGATTTTATTTTTCTTGTTGATAAGCCTAGAGAGGGAGTTGAAGGTAAACTTGAATTATGGAGGTCAACCATAGAGTCTAAAGGCTTTCGTTTGAGTAGACCTAAAACTAAATATATGGAGTGTAATTTTAGTAATAATAGCTCTAGTGGGGGATTGTGACTTTGGGCAATCAAGTCATTAATAAGAGTACACATTTTAGATTTCTTGGGTCTATTGTTCAGAGTGATGGTGAAATAGATGGGGTTATTATTATTAGCATTCAAGTTGGAGAGAGATCCCTAGGAGAGGGAAGCAGATCACCCACCAACATTGGAAAAGTTTGAGTTCGTGGCTAGTTTCTTCTTATTTCTTCCTCTTTCTCCCTCCCGTCCCCTCCACCCCACGACCCATCCAAATACCACAACCGCCGGCCACCACTCCAGGGCAAAGCTCCACCATCGGCCAAGACCTCTGCCCTCTCCACCTAGCTGCCGGCCATCCAAGGTGGTTCACCCCTTGGTTGGTTGATCCACTTAATTCCTACACCTCCTCCTAACCCTAATCCGAACCCTAGCCTAGCCGTCGGCCTCTCCCTTTCCCCTTGCCTCCAAATTTTCAAATTCCTCATCATTACTTTCCTTTCTTACTTGGTCTCTTTTCGGAAAGCTTTTCAATTTCAATTATTCAAATCAAATTTGAATTTTGAAACATTTCTTAAAATAGAATCCTATTTTAGGAAAGTTTCTAAAATCAAATCCAAATTAAATTTGAATTAGATTGGAATTAAATCCTATTCCTTGATTTGAGAATCCCCATTAAGTAATAAAACCCTTGCTTTTTTCCCCAAGCCCTCTCCCTATGCTGCCGGCCTCCTCCTTGCCCCACTTGAATACTTTCCAAACTTCAAAACTTCTCTCTTTGGAAAGAATTCAAAGTTTCTCCCTCTCTCTTACCCGCCCCCTCCCTCTTTCCAAATCACCCTTAAATCCTTTCCAAATTAAAGGATTAATTAGAGAAATAATTTCTTATTTCCCTCCATCCCCCCTCCCCAAAAATTTGAACCGAATTCTCCCCCAAACCCCTTCCTTTGGCCAGCAACCCTCTCACCCTTTCTTCCATTTGGATTCTTGAGAGAAACTTCTTTCTCTCAAGGGGAATCCCTAAGGATCGCAAAGGACGTCATCTACAACACTTCAGCACTACGAAATCGATGCATGGCCGATCCTGATCTTGACTCCAGCTTCGTCTACAACGAGCAAGGCTTCGTTGACATCCTCCGGTCTCCTTTCTTCTACGTCAATCCAGAAGTAGACAATTGCGCTGAAGAGTACTTGGAGCGTATCATCTTCATCCTGTCCGAAGCCATCGAAGAGCAACTTTCCACCGTTCAATGGCAAATCACCGCCGGGCCTCGATGAGGGTGAACTCTTCCTCTTAAATTTCCACTCTAATCTTCTTCTCGTATAGGTTGTGAATTAGGCACAAGGAATTGTGCAAATCTATCTGCCAAAGCTTAGTAAACCTAGGGAATGAGTTATAATTTTCTGTGCACCTATTCTCATTGTTAATCTAGGGATGTTATTGAAAATCCCCTAAATTTGCTTATGTTGAAATTCTAATTATTTTGGTGATCTTAACTATTAGCATGTGATTTGGCCTAAGCGGAAGCACCTCTTTTTTTTTTCTATTTTGGTTAAGTGGCTAACGTTTTAATTCTTATTGCTCTTACTTGAAAGCGTGCAAATTCTTATTACATTCATTTAAATCATATATAGTTCTACATCACTTTTAGCTTCTTTATTTTATTGGAAACTCTTATACTCTCTTTTTTTGTCATTCTTTGAAAGCACATTACTTTTCCTTAATAATCTTTTCTTCTTTCTCGTTTTGTCATAGGGTTATTAAAAAAATAATTAAAGTTTAATCGCTTGAAACTTGTTCAAAATTTTACTTAACTCATTTTGACTTGTTCTGAGTTGGGCTTGGTTAACTTTCTGAAATTTTTATTTCTTTTCATTTTATTGCATGGAGTTAACTTTTATTTTGCTAAACTATGTTTGCAGAACATTTTGCTATGTACCTTAGGTGTAGCCTCTTTTTTCTTATTATAACCTTCAAAATAATTTTATGCACCCACTTAGTGATGCATTTTCTTCTTTTGGTTGCTTATGCTCAATTCACTTTATTCTATTTTTAACTATTTTATTTTGATCAGTTCCTCCTAATTTTATTACTAATCCATCCTAACATCTTCATTTTGGCCATACTCGGCTTCAATGTTAGTGAATTGATGCTCAACCCTCATATACGACAATAATGATTTTTCTAACTGTTGTGTTATAAAATTCACCTCCAAATCTCAATAATACTTCTACTCTTAAGCATCTATAATGTTCTCTTATTGCATAGTACTTCAGAGATTTTCTTCATTTTATCACCCAACTTCAACTTTATTAATATATTCTCACATGGATATCCATTCTTTTGTATAATATATCTATCATACTTAAACTTCTAACCCTTATGTATTAGTTGATTATTAGCGATATTGACTAATAATTATCAATTTCATGCTTACTAAAATTATATATAAAACATTTGATTCGTATTTAGTATTCTTTTGCACTTTTTTCACATAAATTGTCCTACATTGTTCGACTTCTCAATTATTTCAGTTGAGATATTTCCTTTTCAAATTATGCCATATGCAATAACTTGCACCATGATATATCACTTAAATTATTTTTTGTAAGCATTTATAGAGTATGTACAAAAAGAATTAGAATGATCCTTGTTGTAATCATATTGTGAATGGGAGGTTTTTTGTCTCTTTGTAGTTATTTTAGTTTTTTTTTTAATTTTTGATTTTGTCATGTAAATATTTAATTATTCAAGTATATCTTTGATGCACACATAAAACCTCTTTATGCATAATTGATGAATTTTTTGTCCTAGATTTGATGTAGAACAGGTAGGACGGCTTTGCTAGCGAGAGGATCTCTCCAAAAATCTAAAAAAAAAAAACACTTCAGGAAATCTAAAATTTTTCTTCAGGTTTCTTATTCAAAACCTGAGAGGAGTGGAGCCAAAATCTGAGAGAAATCTCAAGATTCTAGGCTTAGGAGCAAGGGGGATTGGAAGGAGAAATAAAGCTTTCATTCCAGCAAGATATTGAATTGGGAGAGGGGGAATTTGAGTGGGATAGGTGGTCGGGTAAGAGAGAAAACCAGGTAACCGGGATTTAATTCCTTACGGTTCAGATTTTTTTTTTTTATTCAGCTATTTTGTTTCCAAAAGCTGAAATAATGCCTAAGAAAGAGATATGAATGAGAAATTCAGCCTAGAGGAGTTACGGGCATTGACATTATTCCCAAAAGGACTTAGAGTTTAGGAAAACAATTAAATGGGATTTTACTGGTTGGAATTTTTGGTCAAACACAAAATCTCAGATTTTGAGATTCTTTCCAAAGAGCTTTGAGTTAATGAAGGAGTTAATTAGGAGCATTAATTGACTCTTAATTAAACAAAGGAATGAGGAAGAGGGGTCGGCCTAGGAGAGAGGAAGGGAGAGGGGTTTGATTTCAAATAAGTGGACCCCAATTACTTAAGTGAATTAATCCTTAAATCTGAAATTAAATTTCAGATTTAAAGCTGAGATTAATTCCTTAATTAAAGGGAGGAAATTGAGGGGCACTTAACTCCTCATTCAAATTTGAATTTTTAATTGGAGAGTTAAAACCTTCCAAATGTGGATCAAACCCAATTAGGAAAATTTTCAAATTTGAAATTTGAAATCCAAAATTTGTCATGGGTTTATGATTTCAATTGAGCACTTTTCAAAAATAGGTGAGCTAAATTAGGAAAGAAATTTGAATTTCAAATTAATTCCTAATATCATGCCCTCCTAATTAGGAAAACCAAGGAGAGAGGGGAAAGGATGAGGCGGGCGGCTAGGGAGCCATGGTCGGCGGTTTGTGGTGGATCTTCAGGTAAGGTGGCCGGCGGCTTTTGGTGGAAATGGGGACGACGATGGTGGACGGAGGTAGAGGATGATGCAACAAGAAGTAACCAAGGAAAAACAAAGATAGAAACGAAAGATAGAAAATAAAAATGATAGAAACTGCGAGCCTTAGACTCTTCCGAAGGCTGACGGGTGATGCGTTGCCCTTATCCAAGGGACTTCAACTCATGAGCCCGAACCCATCCTGCGGCTGGTGACAACTTTGATTCCTTCCCATAGGAATCTCACTCTCATTCTCTCCCAAGAACAAAGTGTGGAACACAAAATTTTCATATCCATCAACCATCCATTACAATAGCTTAAGGCCCTTATTTATAGGCCATAACATGAGAAAATAGAAAATTACAAAAATACCCCTTGGGCCATAACACTCAAATAAACTAACCTAAAATATAAAATAATAGCTAAAATTTATAAAATAAATCTTAAATAACAATTTAAATTAGAGTCATCGATTTACGACGCCTCCTGTGATAGATGCGCCAGATCTTCGTGCCGATGTCCGCATCAAGATTATATGCTTTTTTATGAACATGGAAAATCATATGAAGATCTTTTTCTTTGCTATCTATAGAAATCACTTCTGTAGTAGATCTTTTGTACATATAATAGCTATCATTATCTAAAATGATGTGATACATTTTCCCATAATAATTTTGAGAATATTCATATTTTTTTAAAATTATTGTGACCAAATGAGGGCACACCTACAACATTCAAAAGGCTTTGTTATGTTTCTCACTACAGCTCGACTTACTTGGGTGCTTGGGAACTCAGTTGAATTGTTTTAAAACTCCATTAAATTGATCTAAATTGAACTTCATCTTTCTGTTGGCCTCTAGGGATTCATGCTGTGTGCTTAAAAATTTTGTCATCGGGTAAGTTGTTAAGGAACCCAACTTTTATATAAATCATATCTCTATTTAGTTGTTCTTGTGCATTTGAAGGGTTCAAAATGATTAGATTTATGTTGCTTAGCTATACTTAATAGTAGTTGTCCCTCGCTTTGCTATAGGCCTAACAATCATTTTCTTATAATATTAATCTGGAAGTGATGTCAGATGTTTTTGACTTATTCTTTCTATGCTTCATGCAGTGCTGATCAATATGGAAGCCGTTTTATTCAGCAAAAACTAGAAATAGCCACAGTTGAAGAAAAAAACAAAATATTTCCAGAGATCCTTCCTCATGCACGTGCCTTGATGACAGACGTATTTGGAAATTATGTCATACAAAAAGTATGCAAATTCTTTTTGACATGTTACCGAATCATGATACATATTAAGAAATTCTGAAATTTGCTTGTATATGGATTTCCAGTTTTTCGAACATGGTACGGAGAGCCAGAGAAATCAGCTTGCCAGTAGACTTTTGGGTCATGTTTTGCCTCTCAGTCTGCAAATGTATGGATGCAGAGTAATTCAGAAGGTTTGCGCAAAAGCATTTCTCTTCTACTACATGTGACCTGTTAAGAATTCATGTAGCTTATGAACAACTTTTAGTTGTTTTATTATGCTTATTTGTGTAAAGGAATGCAATAGTTTGTATAGTTCTTCCTTTAATATTTGAACTGAAGTATTTGAAATTGTTAAGCTTAAGTGCGGCTTGTTTCAGATTTTTAATATCTTTGCCTATATGTCGCAATCCTGAGTTCTTTTGGGTGCATTTCTTGGTTAGCTATATGATGTTTCTTAATTAGCGAATGCATCAGCTGCTGGATCTGATTTACCTGTTCTTGTGGCATTCTCTTGATTCTGGGAACTGCTTGGCTTACAAAACTGTGTAAATAAGAACTAGTTGGAGAGATGAAGCAGCATAACTGAGACTTTTATAGATTTAAAGTTATTTTAATGTTTTTTCATTAGTGGAAAGAAGAACTAGTTGGTATTTTACCTGACATGCCTCTAGTATTCTTGCTTATTTACTTTTAACTGTGACATTTTCTTAATTTTAGACCATACATTTCTATCAGCATGCTCATAGTATAGTGAGGCGCACTTTTGCAATATTACTATTGCATGGCACAAACTCTCAAACTAATGTGTATTATTTGAATTTAAGTTTAGTATAGCACATTGCATAAGGCGCCAGCAGTGCATGTTTTTTTTTTTTGCTAAGTTTGGGAGATGTGATCATGATGAGGCTATTTTAGTTAAAGAATATGCGGGTAGCGAAGAAGATGGTGTTGGAGATGATGGTAATGACAAAAGTGAGGTTATTCTATTTTATGATGATGTTGATTTTGAGGTAGCTATTTTTAGTTTTGAATTTGAATATTTGACTTGTAAGCAAACTATTCCTTATGATTTCAGCATAACTATTCCCTTGGGAATATTTTTGGTCATCTTTTTTATGAATGCTTTAGCTACAATCTTTTGTATTTATTTTAATATTAACTAGTGCCAAAATCAATTATAGTTTATTTACCATCCTAATTGATTTCCTTTCCATGTTTTTTGTTGTCAATCTGATTGTATTTTTCAACCTTCACATATGTTAAACATTCATGGCATTGTGTGTCTTTTTTTTTTTTTTAATTTAAGATATTATTTTCTCTTAGATTGATTGTTGAATTATTATAAATTATTCATGATTTACTACAATTTTTAATTAGTGTGTGCCATCTTTTATACGTCATTTGCTATGTCTCAATGCAATCTTTGCACCATAGTGCACTATTCACTTGAGAATATATATGTTCATCTTTCTTTATGAATGTCTAAAGCTCCAACATTTTGTATGTGATTTCAATATTATATATTGCTAAAATCATGGTACTTTTGTTTTCCATTGTAATTGATCTCTTTGCCATGATGTTTTTTTTTAAATTTGATTTTTGTTCATTAACTTTCATATATGTTAATGTTAAGCCCCAAAATTTAGAAGAATCATTCTTTTTATCTTTTATAATCAAAAAATTCGAGCTATTTAATTTCTTTTATCAATAATTATCAACGGAATTAATTCTAGAATTTAAAACATTAATATATATGTATATCTATTATCATTGCTCCCAAAATCATATACAACACTAAAAAATTACAATTACAACATATCTTTCTGGTCTTTAATAATAATTACAAAATAGAAAAACAAAATAACAATAAACCTGGTGAATCCCAATCAATCTCACACTCATGATCGCTGCCTTGAACTGAAATAATTTAAACAATAGATAATGAGTTAAAATGTCTATAATTGAACTCAAAGCATGATAAAAAACTAGTATGCATGCCATTAGTCAATTTATAACAATAGGTTTTAATGATCATAAATCAGTGCATAAATAGTAAAACTCACATGTGATATCAATAAAGTCTGCAGACAGTAAAACAGTAAGGTACAAAAGCTAATAAATAAAGCAGTACAGTGTATAAATAAGTAAATCGGTACAAGTGTCAAATCAATAAAATAGTCATCGTTGTGGTACTATTTAATAAGGAAATGATATAAATCACTAAAATCAAAACCTCGATGAAGATCCTCAAAACCATAATCACAAGGTCAGTATACCCCATAATTGGTGACAATGGATCATAAATTAGTGATTCAGTAACAGTGTCGTCGATGACAGTAAAAATAACAATAAATTCATACATTGATAATAAATCGGTGTAGTAACATTAATAATAAAGTAGTACAATGATAATGAATCAGTAACATGCATTTCAATAATCATACTAAACAAGTAAAGAGTCCTAACAAAGCTGTGTTTTTTCAGTAATAAGTTAGTTGTTAATAATCGTTGGCACAATAAACAGAGTTCACTCCTTGCTCGTCGGCACATTAATAGCTTTTTATAACTCCTAAGCAATGAATATCGTGCATTAATAGAGGATAACAAAAAAATCACATTATTTAAAGGAAAGCCAATTGACCCATCATCATGTATAGGTCAATCAATCTCCAACCAATGCCAGTGAAACTAGCTTTTACTTGTCTTCACACATTATTATCACAATATTTTATAACAACAATAACAACCAACGGAGGCCTTAAAAATATGCCTTATGGTGCCGAATGTTGGCCATTAAAAGAGAAGCACAGTACTAAGTTAAGTGTTACAGAGATGAGGATGCTTAGGTCGCTGAGTGGCTTTACCCTTAGGGATAGGATACGAAATGAGCATATATGTGAAAAGGTTGGAGTAGCTCCAACAGAAGATAAGATTATAGAGAGTCGCCTTAGATGGTTTTGCACATTAAACAGAGGCGCCTTTCGATGACTCGGTTAGGAAAGTTGAGGTATTAGATTTAAATTTTGTTAAGAAAGGTAGAGATAGACCTAAAAAGACTTGACTAGAAAATATTAGAAATGATCTTTTTTTATTAGATTTAAATGAGAATTTGACTTTTAACAGGACACAATGACGAAAAAGGATTCATGTAGCCGACCCCACGTGGTGGAACAAAGGCTTGATGTTGTTGTTGTAATAACAACGAACAATTACTCAATCACATATCAATATTCATTTCCAATGTCTATTTTAGCGATATGCATACAATAAACTATCAAATTCTATTTAGGAAAATTGATACAAAAGATAATATCTTTCATTCTACCCGGTGAATTTTAGAAATATTATAGTCAAAATGCCAAGAATATCCAATATGATAACATATAAAAATTTACACTGTGAAAGCTCAATAAAATCAGAGAAAATACAGTAAAGTCAACTTTGAGGAAAAATCCAACAGTCAAAATCAAAAACTTTGAAAACAGAGATAGGATTTAAGTCACCTTCCTCAATCTGAATAGTTTCTGTAAAAACGGTAAGGTGATATGACAGTCAAAATCAGCTTTTCCCTTTTCTCTCTCATTCCCTCTCCCTCTTCTCCCATTTCCTTCTCAGGCAAGCTGGCGGTGAGTGAAAATGAGGGACGATGAGTGGAGAGAAATATATAAAAACAAATTTTAATGGGTCGCGCCGCAACACCATCATATAACGAAGCAGCGTTGCATGTCGAATTCAAAATCATCGTAGAACAGAGGCTTTAATGTTGTTGCGTCCATTCTGAGTGCCACTGTGCTCCGAAACCAAGCGCCTCGGCGCTCAAAGGCATCGCGCCACTGTGCTGCAGTTCAAACAAGAATTCAAAATTTATTTATTTATTTAATACTTTGTATTTTCATGTTATTATAGTTAAAGTGAAAGCGGTGTGGGAATGCTGATGAGCAAAAGCATATGGTCCCAATTACATGCTGCTTATTATAATAAAAACTTACTTTCCTTTGGAAGCCTATACAAACCTTCTAATAGTATATAGGACTTCATTTAGGTTGTAAAGGGACTCTTTTCCCTGTATTTGAATATGCAATTAGTTATGTCAGTATTTAGTCTTGTATTGAATTCCATTGCTAGGACATAATTGAGGAACATAGTTTGTGTAATTCGTCCGATACTTAAAGCTCAGAAGTATCTAAGACATTGTTCACAAAGCTGCCAGATTTTTGTTTAAAAGAACAAAATTGAAATATACTATATGACATGTTCGAAACAGAGTTTGAACTGACCAGTTGCCCAACTAAGTGCTGGGGATGGCAGTACAACCCTTATAAGTCTATGTGCTTCATAGTTTTCATGTCTTAAACTTAATCACGGATTAAAATCCTAGAAAAGAGAACTTTCATTCATAATTTAGCATCCATAGTTGCATGATGTGAGCCCAAGAATCGCTTTATGGAGAATGGTAACCAGATGTTCTTGACAGTGGGATAATGACTTCGTCTTCCATCCCATATTAAATAATTTGAGGAACCTAGATAATTTCCGAAATGACTTAGTTTTGCGACATAAATATAAACAGAAATATCAAGTAGATAACCTTCAGAACAATATTGATGACAGTTGTTTTCAAGTTCTCTCTCGCTGATGTTGAGGATTTAATTTAAAGTACGTTTTCGTGGTTATGAATGTTCCATTTGTAGGTTCTTATCCATTTTATTGTGGGATTATTTTCCAAGTTTTAACCTCTTGCAGGCGTTGGAAGTGGTTTGATGTGTGAAACAGACAGACACAGTTGCGCCTGAACTTGATGGTTCAGTCATGGAAATGATGCCGTGATCAGAACGGGAACCATGTAATACAGAAGTGCATTGAGATGCGTTCCTCAAGAAAGCATTAAGTTTATCATATCCGCCTGTTATGGACAAGTTGTGGCACTTTCTACTCATCCATATGGTTGCAGAGTTATTCAGGTTTTAAATTTAGTTCTTTTATGTTATAATGATTATCTTTTATACTTTATTTATGACGTATCATTTACCTTTTTTTTCTTTCATATTTTATGTTGCCAACTCTTAACTGTTCAATAATGAACTAATATAATAATAATAATAATAATTAATAATAATAACTCATATCTGTTTTCATGCTATCATGACCTGAATTCCTTGACAACTAACAGAGGGATTCTGGGCACTGTGACGATGCAAAAAACACAATGCATTATGATGAATGAGATCCTGCAAGTCTATTTGTACCCTAGCAAAAGATCGAGTACGGAAAACTATGTTGTTCAGTATTTTAGGATTTGCCTTTGTTGTTGTAATCTCTTTCTTGGCTTTGTCACATGACACATTCATGGTCTTCTTTTTGTTCATAACTTTTCCTACTTTGCTAAATTCATGCTAGGAACCTATTTGATGTTGCACTTTTATAATATCAGGATTTAACTTGTGTTCCAGGTAGTTTATTGCCAATTATGAGGCATTAGGCAGATGCATATGTGTACAACATTAAGAACAAAATAAAGCCTTCATCCACGAATTGGAGTTGCCTAGATGAATCCTCTTTCTCCATTGTATCTTATCAAGAGTCAAATTCTCATTTAAATATAATAAAAAAAAGTTCATTCAAAATTCATATAGCCGACCCCACGTATTGGGTAAAGGTTTGATGCTGTTGTTGTTGTCTAATACTTAATAACAAGTCTTATTTAGTTTACCTTTACCTTCTTAACAAATGCTAGATCTAATACAATTCATGTGTATTGTGCAATAATTGTCTGGTCAAGTTAATTTAATTTAAGTAAAGTTTTTTATCATAAATGGTTTTTTAGCATTTATTAAATCCATATGTGTGTGAAGTAAATTGTTGCCGTATTTAAGAAGTATTGCTTCATTTAGAAGGTATGAAGATGAAGTAATAATAATAAAGCACTAATAATAAGATGAGTGCCCCTTTCATATTCATAATCTGAAGATTAGCATATAACGAGTACGATACACAATTGCCCTTAACTATATTTTTAATTTTTTCTTCTTATTTTAAACACCATAATGAAGCTTTTTGTCCTCAAGAATTATTGGTCAAAGTTGTTTATAAATCATTACGCATCCGTTGAATACATGAAGAGCTAATTTATCTATGAGGGCGATTAACATGTTGTAACCTTTATTTGGTTATTCTCCCACACAATAATGGTGGAAAAAGCCTATTCATTCCTACTACGAGAAGGATGTGTATGTGAAGTATGCTAAATGTCTACTTTTAATGAAGAAGATAACATGCTCATGTTTCTATTTGCTCCAAGAAAGAAATACCATTCACAAATGAATTTTTATCCTAGTTCTTGATGTTTTCTCGATCCCTACATCACCAAAACCGAACAACTTTTTTTTTTGAATTATCAAAGAATACGTCCGTATGACCAAAACTGAGCCCTATATAATATACCTATTTGCTAAGCCATTACTGGTGATTTGATCACAAAGGGGATAGGACTATCTCAATATATACTAGTTCAAGCAGTTCCAAAATTAAGCTTTTGTGTTTGTTGGGCTATTTGGGATTCGTTGAAGCTCTACAATACCAAAGTTTAACTATAGGCCGAACTTTCAATCCCTTCATACTGTCATTTCATACGAAATAATAACTCTCCTATCAGGCTATAAATTCTTTCCTGAGACTAACTTCATGTTACTCATTTTTTATCCCTAAATATTAATTTTCAAAGGTCTAAAAAATAATGTAATATTGGAGATAATAATGCTATGTGATAAAATAGATAGAGAAGGTATCTCAATATTATTGCCCCATTTCACGTAAGTCCAAATTAAGCTTTGTTCATTGACGTCTTGCTTTGGGGAAAATCGTTCAGCCTACAATGCAAAGTTAAATGGGACTTCACTCAAATAATCCCTTTTGTCTTTTTCACCACAATAAAATCGTCTCGAAATCCTAATTCATTATTCTAATTATTGACTCAAACTTTCATAATTCATATCTATTATCTCTAATAATTCTATTCGAAGGCTTATAAATAATAATGTTGAATATGTGAATAAAATGCTAGTGTGGAAAAAGAAATTGAGGAAAGCCTTTCAAAAAACTTGAAGTCATAAGAATTTGCATTGAAATACCAAAACCAAGAAGAAAATGACGAATGTGGGTGGACATAATATTGTCTATTACCTATAAATAAGATGAGAATCACCCGATTTGCGATGCTAGTACCCAAAGAATAAATTCAAACACATAAGTATTTATATAAGGTTGAAAATCTTTGATCCATTTTGTTAAATGAAAATGTTGAGCTTGTTTTTATCATGAGCCAATTAAGGAGACTATAAGAGTTATAATAATTCAGTCTAGTATGTAATGCAATTCTCTATATCGATCTAGAGGAGAAGTGGGTTATGTGTATGGTGCCATATAGGATATTAGCTCAAATTACATAAGCAAAAAGATGACGTATAATTGTTGTCCTTACAAGAGTTTTACTCAGTTAAAGAAATATTGCCATCCAATTGATGATAACGAGTAGTACTAAAGTTGCCCTTGCCTCGAGTTTGGTGAATTTTTTTTTTTTTATAGTATGGATACTTCCAATCATCCAAGGTGCAAAAATATGTTCACTTAAAGCTTATCCTTGATGTATTCTAACTGTGATTGAAATTTGTTGGCATTTCCACCGACTCGCAATTTCATTTGTCTAGTTCTCTAATAATAACCTTATCTGACTAACATCTTTTATCCGTTAAATATTTCATCCAATTAATTTAGCTATAAAGAACTTGATGAATAAATGCCATTTTAAAGATCCAATGTTAAAATATATGAATTAATTCAGGCTTTGCACGTCTATATTTTATATAATTCATCTCATTCATAAAAATAGTCAAATCCATTAAATAGTATCATGTATAAGGTTAAATGATTCTTTTGTGTCTATTTGTTTTTTCCACACCCATATCCCCATTTTCCTCTACTAACTACATTATACCAAGGTTTTTAAATAACTGAGATCGAAATCGGCAGGGTCCGAATTGGTTTCAACCATGAACCAATTATTAAGGCCGGTTCGATCCATCCTTGAAAACTGCTTCAGGCAT
>NW_021319965.1:25727-30357 GCF_001605985.2 Dendrobium catenatum | reverse complement strand
TAATTAAAACACTCGGCCACTTCTAATAGAAGCCGTACGTGTCCGTGTCGTGTCGTGTCCGTGTCGCCGTGTCCGTGTCGGTGCATCATAGATAAATAGATATTGAACCTGTTGAGAAAGAAGATAGGAGCAAAATTGAGATAGGTGGAAGCACTACCTTTAGTTCTATGGGCGTTAAGGACTACACTCTCATTTGCAAAAGATCAGTCGGCATTTGCATTCTCTCATGAGGTTGAGGGATAATTGTTTCTCAATTAAGAACTTCATATTCAATGAATGGACGCAACGATGAACTTCGAAGAAGACGAGCTCGCTGAGCATGAAAACAGAAACCAAGAAGGCATGAAGAAGATACTTGACCTTTTTATGGGTACTTAGAGCTAAGGCTGCAATCAAGTAAGAGGTAGTGAAGAGGAGAGTGGCCAACACTGCAGTGCTAATGTTAAGAGAAAGACCTTCCATCCTAGCAACCCTGAAGGAGATGGTTGCAATAGCTCGCAACTCAGTGTTGGAGAAGTTTTCATAAATATGAGAAGGACCATACATAATTAAAAAAAAAAAAGTTTGCCCTAGTGCATACCAATTGCAAATACCGTCATGCAAGGATGTGTGAAGACTTGGAGCATCGACAACTTAAAATCTTTTACCCCTAAGATAAGTTACTATACTCTACACCATATATCTTCATAATAGTTATAAAGATTCTCTTTTGAATCTACATCCCATTCATCCCTATCATGGCAAGTCCATTGTTAAAATGACTAAATAATGAAAATTGTAAAATCAAGGTGAAAATAACACTCGGGAAACTTTCTACATATACACTTAGGAAACTTGTCCCACTCCCTCGAGAGTAAACTAAGAACTTGCCTATTTAGGGAATGAGTAAATAATTGGTCTAAATAGTTTATAACATTTGGGGAACTCGCTTGTGTTATGCGACTGGTAAGTGAAAAACAATGTTTATGATGATATTCTGTACTAACTAGTTATGTCTAAAATTAGGCGTTGTCGAGTGATGAATTACTATAAAAGCTCTTACTCATGGGAGTGACTTAATCACTGTAATATAAGAGGTTGATTGATTGGGTTGAAGAATGATAGAGATTCTACACAAGTTCAAATCTAAAAACAACAAGACTACTACTTGTAAGTGAGTTTAAGCCCACAAGCACTAAACTTGCAGGAGAGTCAAAGCCCCAAAGAGAAGGAAATTTTTCATTTGGCGAAGTCATCTCCTTATTCTAACCGAGTTCCTTTGGCTAGTTTCATCAATTATGAGTCTCAACATGACATTTCATTTTTATAGACAAATGAAAAATATAGTCATCTAATGTACTAACGCCTTTTAGGCCAGCTGAAGTCCCCATGCACTAGACGTACTGGAGAGTCGAGGTCCCCTGGACAAGGAAAGGCTGCCCCTGACAAGGTCATCTACCTATTATAGTTTAGTTGCTTTAGCGAGTTTCATCAATTTTTAGAAACTCAACCTGACCTTTCTTTCTTACTGACAAATGTACAAGGAAAAAATCTATCTAATCTAGAATCATCTGATGTACTAACTTGCCCCATGCTTTTTCTTAATTTCTAGGAAAGATCTGCAAGGAGCTAAGTCTAGCCAACGAAGATCTACAAGGAGCTAAGCCCTAGAGGGCAAGTCCACCCTTTACAATAAGATTTGTAATAATGTACATGCGTCTAGATGGTTACCATTGCAAAAACTATAAACTTTGGTGTTAGGCAAGACATGTCTAAGGTGATGACGAGTCAAAGAAAAGGCATCATCTAGCCCTAGATTGCCACTTCCCCATTTGCGGCAATTTTTGTAATGAGTAGAACGTGAGTCCTTTCCAGCCAATAAGTCTAAGTGATTACTCTTACGAGGACTCTAAAATATGGTGTACAACAAGGACCATCTAAGATGACACTATGCCAAATGAAAAATATATGCTTGTGATTGCAGTGTTATGATAAAATTATCTGTCATTAACAAACTGATTTCATGCTGAGTTAATGCCTTGGTGAAACTTACTTCAATTGCGAGTTTTCTTTTTAAAGTTCTAAATGGATGAACGCCACTACACTATCTACTAAACCCGTGGAGTTGAGTGAATTGAGTTATCATAGTGAATCAACTAGTATTCCATAGGCTAGTCTTTATCATATTCATTTATAATTATTTTATAGTGATATTTCATTTGATGAAATAGGCTGATTCCTCACTCAGTCCAAGTTTGCCAACATAAAGATAGTTTCATTCAAATAAACACTATTATCTTCATTATACTTCTCATTTTATTTTATTTATGGTGAACACTAACATTTCTCTCTAATAGTTAAGTTATCATTTTATTCTTTAGTAGAGTTATAAAGTTAAAGATTTCTAGGTACCAAAAAGCAAACTCTATGATCTCCAAGGCTCACCTTAGTTATTCATACAAAGGAGTAAGCAAAAAATTTCATCATGGACCATTAAAATGTAAAAACATAGAAAGATGAGTAAGCAAAAAATTCTATTTCATTTTATAAATCAATGATTATATTGCAATTGCTTTATAGGCTATGAAACTGCTTATTTGTATAAGAGTACGAAAGAACTTAAAAATTGGTGTGTATATATATATATATTTACACCATGGTACAATTTTCTTTTTCATAAATGGATGAATCTACTTCTCCCCAAGGAAAATCCTACACAAAGGATCTAACAAAATGCTTGAGAGGCAGAAATCTCTTCTTTGCATCATGAAGCCCCCAGCAATGATTGACTCAACCTTGTCATCTCAAGGATGTGGTGAGTCGCCACTACCTCGGCTTGGAGGCATTACAACATGAAACTCTTATTGGCAATCAATTGGCTCAACCTT
Organism: Dendrobium catenatum; assembly: GCF_001605985.2. Lineage (NCBI taxonomy): Eukaryota > Viridiplantae > Streptophyta > Magnoliopsida > Asparagales > Orchidaceae > Dendrobium > Dendrobium catenatum. The sequence goes on along the minus strand of NW_021319965.1, from coordinate 27,490 downwards.
GTTGACTTATGGATGCAGGGAGTCACCACTACCTCGTCTTGGACTCCAAAACCTTTATAAGCAGTAGGGAGACCTCTCCACTTGCTCCATTTGCCTCTACGAGACTCTAGGTCCTTCCCGAACATGGCTTGGATGCTAAGAATCTTATTCACAGAACCAACTTTCTTCATGAGGGTATCTAATAAGTGGCTATTGAGCTATGAGTTCAATGCCTTGGGTACCAAGCTAAGAAGGAGAGGATAGTAGTCGTGTGATTGCAATAGGTGGGGATAAGGATGATGGTGTTATCTCCTTAGCATGCTCACCCTTCGTGGCTTCAATGTCCTTTGTTGCAAACTAGATCTTTGTTGAAGATGGCTTGCACTTGTCTATGGTATTTGTCATTAGTGGAGCCGCTCTTGTAGTAAAGATGGAATGATTAGGGAGTGAAATATTTTTGTCGAAAAGACATAATGGTATCTCTAATTAGGGTTGCCAATATATTCTGAAACCCGACTCATAAATTCCGGGTTCAGGTAGACCCATTTAACAAGCAGGGTTTGGGTTAAACTACGAGCCCGAAATCTACTTGTTTGACCTGAACACGCTCGATTGCATCTTGCCTCGTGAGTCGCGGCCCTTGCCCATTGCGCTCGCACCCTCACTCGCGCTCGCCCTTGCAGCCTCGCCTTCACGCCCTCATCCTCGCGGCCTTGCCCTTGTACTTACCCGATGCTCGTTTGCTTGCACTCGCAGTTTAGCGGGTTGGATCGATCAAGTTGGTGTCAGGTCTTATTCTGGTCTCTAGTTGTTTAACCCGTTTGGACGAACAGGTCAGTTTCGGGGCAGATGAGTTAAGAGTGGGTCAATTTCAGGTTTGACTCAAATTGCACCCAAAAATCTGTTTTGACACCCCTATCTCTAATAATATATTGTCACGACCCGGCCCGGTGAGCTCGCGCAGGCGAGGCGGGAACAGAAGTCGGACAATAGATTAAATTATCTAATCTCTAAATCTATCTCCATAATAATTGAAAGAGCCTCCAAAACATCAAATTGAAAACACTACTAACACAAAACTCAAACAAAAACATAATTACCTTTCTTCTGGAGCTTTTCTACGACGATAAACATTTCCACCTCTTCTACTCATCTTTGATTAACTTAAGCTTACCTGAAAATGTTAACAACTAACATTAAGCTAAAGCTCAGTAAGTAATACACAATTCTAAACTACAGTAAACAAGGCAATTGTGTAATATGCTGGATGTCAATTTCATTTGAATATAACATAAAATGATTTCATACTAACATAACATTAAACATATCATATCATAAACCATATCTTTCATTTCATTTCATTTATATATTCATATCATTATATTTAGCTTTCTCTTTTCGTATATAATACAACCGTCAAAGGAGTCACCGTCTGTACCATAAAGGTACTCCTTTACCATTTTACTTTTCCATATCCTTTACCATTTTACCGTGCACGAGTACAGCGTCCCCAGCTAGTACCATAAGGGGGTGAACTCCATCCTTTCAGCATACACATACAAGTAGTCAAATAACATTCATATCGTATCATATCTTTTCATCTCATAAATTACATAATCTCTATCATATAATGTCATAAAATATAGTATAAATTTTGCATGATCAATCATTTGAACAGAGTAGTAAAATCATGATCTAAAATTAATCATAAAGATTGCATGAACATGTTGGAACTTTCAAAACATAAAACTGGAGAGAAACAAAAATATTACTGTAATAAAGAA
>NW_021319965.1:14228-25627 GCF_001605985.2 Dendrobium catenatum | reverse complement strand
AAACAAAGAACTCTTCCAAATCTGCATCTTCATTCTTGAGAAAATGATCATAATCCACGTCTGTTATGTTGGGTAAAGCTTTTCCTGCCAGTACAGTTTCGCCATAATCCCAGTGAAGTAAATTAGATCAGCACTTGATTCCGCAAGCACCTGCACTCATCTTCTATGAAAATCTTTCAAAGTTTGCAAAGTTACTTCTTTTCCATAGTCTCCATTATATTCAGAACCATCTACTAGAAATGCTCCATAGCTTCCAATGGAAACTGAAACCAGAATAGGCTATTTTCTTTGGCTCAGAGTCCATTTTTGTTCCTTCCAGCTCTACATCATCCTCATCAGTATTATTTTCTAAATCTAAATTGGGATCAGCACCATTACCCAATTCTCCTGCATTTTCAGATTGCCTTTCTTTTTGTATGGCTTCATCCCATTGCTTAATCAATTTCTCTTTTAATCCGTCCCCAGTAACAGCAAACACATGACCCCTTTTTTAGCTTGTACAAGTAGAAGCTTGTCATTGGAAGAGGACATTCCCATTACAGTTATCTTTCCAGCAATTTCTTCTTTAGCTTTCTTAGAATAGGCACGAAAAACTTGTTCTTCTATTATAGTTGGCTCTATTGCTTCCTCTTCAAATTGAAGAATTCTACATTCCAAAGCAATTGCTTTGGTTGTCTGAAGGTTATCTCAAGTGACCATACGTATCTTGACACCGGCTATACTGCATTGCTCCACAGCATCTCTGACACAAGGTTACGCTATTATTCATGCTCGAGGCAAAGATTCCAGATACTCCAAATGACCATCAGGCCATCCAACAAAGCATGATGAACAAAAATGCATAAGCTACTAGCATGACTTCAGGAAGATCTCGAACCAACTTTACAGACTTTTGCAATACTAACATTGTAAAGGAAAGCCTATCCAAAAACCGACATCACATAGAGAAGTTGCAGCACAGTAGAAAATCGCTTTGAAGCTCTGGAAGATAGTGGGCGTTAGATTGGCTTCAGGCGTTGGCGTGAGGTGGATCTGTAGCTTTGAGCGACAAGAAGTCGGACAGAGAGGGCCGTTTGAACAGATAGTTTCTGAAGTGAAGAAAAGATTTTCACGTGAAGCAGGGAAACTGGCGTGACTTCCATTTGGATCAAGAAGCTGGTAGGGAATAAACCTTCTCCTTCTTCAATTTTGACTTGGGAAACTCATGATTAGGATGCTGTAGATCGGGCTATTCAAAACGAAGGGCAGATGACGGGATGGAGTGGAGGAAACCAACGGAAATTTGAGAAGCTCTGCAGAGTTTTGTTTGCTGAAGGATGAAGACCAGCAGGCTTGAGAGGCTGGATTTCAGCTATAAGTTCGGTTGGCCTGGGGGAGCAAGAGATTTGAGGAGGGGTGGAATACAGAGGGAGAGTTGGCTGCTTGGTGAAGTTGATTTTTATGATTGTGGCAGCTTCAGCTGGAAGGAAAACGGGTCTTGGAGGTATTAACACGTGAAGGATAGATAGCTCCCTGTTCTGGTGTTCTTTTTGGACTTAACAATGGGGCTAGAGCCGGGAGTAGAAGCCAATTGCAGAAACCAGAAATTTGATAGAAGACAGCCTGATTCGGACTGAAAAAGGTATCATGTTAACAGCATTAACTAGATTTGACTTTTCCATAATTGGGCATATGATATTGTCAAAACCTTTGCGGGTTAATTGCCATATGAGTGAAATGTCATTTCATGCATTAATTTAATATGACCAGACATCATTAGTCAAATCAAAACCGCACCAATTTGCGTGCTATTTTCTCGATTTGCGTGTATTTTGTCTCGTTTAACATGCCAAATTCGCCAAACATCGAAATTAGACAAATTTATAGTGCATTTAGGATATTGTTGATGTCCCGGTCGCAACGACGCAGTCCGTTTTGTGATCGGACATCGTTTGGGCGACACCGAGGGTAGTTTTTTTTACACGAGGCCGCCTCGATTTGCGTGCGCAATCCAATATAACAAATTGGTAGTGCATTTAGGGTATTTTTTATGTTCTGAACACAATGACGTAGTTCGTCTTACGATCGGACGTCATTTGAACAATGACGAGGGTAATTTTTACATGGGACCACCTTGATTTGCGTGCACAACCTGAGTTACACAAATTGGCAGTGCATTTAGGGTATTGTCGGTGTTCTGAACAGAACGATGCAGTCCGTTTCACGATCAGACGTCGTTTGAGCAACGACGCGGGTAATTTTAAAATGGGGCCGCCTCGATTTGCCTTCACAAACTCAATTAATCAAATTGGTAGTGCACTTAGAGTATTACCGATGTTCCGGACACAACGATGCTGTCCGTTTCACGATCGGGCGTCATTTGAGCACACCGAGGGTAATTTTTACATGATGACCGTCTCTATTTGCGTGCACCACCTCAATTAAACAAATTGACAGTGTATTTATGGTATTGACGATGTTCCGGACACAACGATGAAGTCCGTTTGTAAATATGACGTTGTTTGATCAGTCTCGCGCTTTAATTTCGGGTGTCGGTCCTCCCCTTTTGATCGATTTCATTTGGTTTGATTGCGAGGGCCTCGACCAAGAAGAATTTGACATCTTGATCACAACGATGTCATCCGTTTGGCAATCAGAGGTCATTTGACCCTTTAAGTGACGTGTGTCGCTGAGGCACGTATCGCTTTATTCACCTATTTGAGTCCACTCTCGCGTGGTTTGAGGTATAGGGGTCAACACTCCTCTAAGGTGAGTGTCTTCATCGAGTCTTCGAGGGAAAGTGTTTTTGGGAGAGCCTTTGGGATCTAGCGTGTAAGGCTAGTTTGTTAGGGCAAGTACCCTTGATGCCGTATTCAAGCCTTAAGGCAGAGAGGCAAGTCCACTTAGATGGAAATAGCCACAAACCATGGACTAACTCATTCAAGGAAACCTTAATAAAAGGCTTCTCAAGTGCCTGCTTCATGTAGCTCAATTAAGGATACTAATTGTAGATGAATGGCCTTGATTGCGGATAGCAGTTGTGGGTGAGCAAACCCTGTCGAGACAAGTGGCCCTCAGGGCGTAGACTGGTTTGGAAGAATCCTTTCATGGAGCTCTCCAAGGACAATGAAAACTTGGTCTGACCTGCTAACTTGAGCCTTTGTGCGATGGTCTCTATTAAGGAGAGTGGTTATTGATCAATGAGCTAGCAACAGACAGCATTCTATTATGTATTTTCCCTTCACGCGAGCACCTTTTAGGCAACGTTAGCACTTTGGTAAATTTTCTTAACTAGAACTTGCTAGTTATTTGTAGGTTAGCAACATTAACATGCACGACTATATACAGCTGATAGCTTGATGCAGAATAAGATGGTTTTCTATACCATAAGAAGAATAAGTTCGACTATATATATATATATATATATATATCTAATAAGTTTCAAGTAAAGTTAGCGCTACTCTAACATGAAAAATCAGAGAACTTACTTTCAAATCGAGACCTAACAAGCAAGCTGTAATTGTTCTGAATGCTAATAATCTTTGGAAGTCCAATCTTTGCAGCATGCACAAACTCCATGACACCAAATGAAGTTTCGTTTGATACCCCGATATAACGTACCTAGGAAAAAACAATAGAAAAATGAGGCCTAATAATGCATTTTAAATCAAACTAACATAAATCCTGCAATCATTTGTATGATTTCTTTGTACTTATCTTGCAATTATTTGTATTGGGATTTTATTGGGTGTTTGTAATAGTTAGGTGCTAGCCTTAGTTAACACCAAAGTGTTGGATCACCTTGAAAGAAAGCATTTCCTAGAGTTTGTGAAGCATTGACTTAAAGGTGATTTTCTTGCTCACACAGAATGTGATAGTACACTTCCTCTTGAAAGCAGAGTGTGAGGACAGGCTTCCCTTAAAGGAAGAAATTGTGATGAGGATTCCTTCACCCACGACTTGTTAAGGAGTAATTGACTTGAGTTGAGGGAATTTCAAAGTGTGAGTTGTGTTTAGGCATAGGCATAGGCTAGGTAGGAGACTAAAACATGTAAACATTGGCATATCCATCTTGCTTTTAGATTAGAGTTACATTACTTGGTTCATCATTAGTGGGAAATACACCATTTGTATTTGATAAGACTAGAGAGGGAGTTGATGAAAAAATTGAATTATGGAGGTCAGCCATAGACTCTAAAAGTTATTGCTTGAGTAGATATAAAGCCGACTTTATGGAGAATAATTTTAGTACTGATAGATCTAGTGATGATATTATGATATTGGATGATCAAGTCATTAAAAAAATTGCACGTTTTAGATATCTGAGGTTTATTTTTAAAAGTGTGGTAAAATAGAATGGGATATTATTAGTAGAACTCAAGTTGGATGGTTTAAGTGAGGAATGCATCAAGCTTGTTGTGTAATTGAAAGTACCTCTCAAACTTAAGGAAAAAGTTTATAAAATAGTTGTGAGACCTACAATGATTTATGACATATGATCGGGTTCAAACTTGGATTCACTTATCAACTCGTGCAGCACCCCTAGATGTTACGTGTGTAATGATAACACGCTCGTCGGGGCCCATGCGGGTGTTTTAGAATTTCAATGATTTGACATACCCCTTTGTGTACCTATGTGTATACAAGCTACGGTGCACGTGCAGGGGCATTTATTTCAGACTTTATTGACGCCTTCTGTCTGCTTGTACGAAGGTTGCAGATCCGGTGGCGGTGCGTAGCAGCTTCTGGATTGAGTTGTTCGCTGCTTTGCACAGGTAGATTGTCGTGTACTACTTGCATGATTTGTGTAGGTAAATTGTAGTGCACTAATTAATCTCCTGCTTTTGGCTCGTAGGAGCTTGCGCTTGTTGAAGGTCTTCTTTATTTGTTTTAGGGTAGCACTCTGAGGACATGACGGGTCTTTCTCAGCAGATCGTAAGTGCTCACATTCATTGTACTCATTTAAAATCATGTGCGTAGATGAGTGCATACATGACGGGTCTCCTACAACCCGCAAACATCTGCACTTATTGCTTGTTAGGTCTTGCATGTTTGAGTTCATTACAGCTCACCTATTAAATTCTTCTGCTCGTGGGTGACACACTTTTTTCAGCAATTTTGCGTGATGTGCCTACTTTAATTAGGGGTCGTACAAACCCGTGACACATAAGAGTGCACTATTTTCTTGCTTTTTGAAGACATGTTCACGGGCTGTACGAGCCGCCTAACTTTAACAGCTGGCGTGCACGCTACTTAGAGCACCTGTGACTTGCAATGTGACGGACATTTTTTTATCATAAGGGGTTCAATCAGAAAATTACCGGGGATGTGAGGGGATTCTTACGTGTTTATAATGAACACAAAAGCATTTTGTAGGAAAGGTATTTTTTTTTAACTTTTACTTTTACCCTCCTCTTTTAAGATAATTACCAGTCGTATTCACTTATATTTAAACTCATATTTACTTTCGTATTTACGTTTGTATTTCACCTGCTAGTGAATACTCTAAGAATCCAATGCCAGGGCCTCGAAATGACATCTTAGGATCCTAAGTAGATGGGGCCCGCAGGTGTACCTTATCCGTCCTTTAGCAAAGGGACCCTAGGCTGGTAGGGCCCACGAATAATGTGAATCCAACATTATAAATATGAAGGAGGTTAAGCTCATTCCTTCACACTTCATTTCTGCAAAGAGCTTTAGTGAGGAGTGTTGCTACGGGGTTTAGGTGTGCTCAAGTCAAGAGTTAGGAGGAAAAGATTTGGTTCCTAATTGCTGGTGACAACTGATTCCCCTACCAATTTGGTGTAAGTTGCATCATATTATGATATGAATTTCCTTTTGTATTTGTTTTTATTGTTCGGAGCGTAGGGTGTCATGAATTTTTTTTTGTTGACTTAAAACTTTTAGGTGGATTTTGATTTTATTTGAAATATTCTAAGTCACGGGTTTTGCTGAAAGTTTCGACAATATTCCGACGTCGTCCCCGCGTAGGGGGCTGCATCGGAGGTGTAAAGCCTTCCCGTTTGCCAAGAAAGGCAGTCACGGTAGGTGTCAGGTGACACCGCGGCCGCAGTTCCAATCCCCGCTCGCTAACAAAAGTGGTCATGGGGTCTTTAAGCACATATTTAAAGCATAGTATTTTCCCAGCCTAAAAGAAGTGACGGGTACTTAATTAAATTTTTTTTATCTACAAAAAACAAATTTCCCCGCTCGCTAAAAAAGCGATCACGGGTATTTAAGTTTCATGCATACGAATTTCCCCGCTCGCTAATAAGAGCGTCACGGGTACTTAAGTTTCCTCGCTCGCTAACAAAAGTGGTCACGAGTACTTATTTCATGCATATAAATGTAAAATGCTAGTGTCGGGTTTTTTACCTTGGGTGTGCAATAATCGAGGCGACGACGACAAATGACGGCGACGGTGGGAAACCTGCGATGCACAATTTAGATTATTTTTATTATTATTTGTGCAATAAAATTAATCATATATGTCATTTTTTATTTAAAACAAAAGCTAGAGAGAGAAAAAGGGGAAGAGAGCTCTCTTTCTAGAGAGAGAAAGAGGAAAAGAGAGGATTTGATAGGGCTTTTTAGTGGAAGAGGCTTAGCTAGGGTGTGTAGGAGATTGGGGTAGTGAGATTAGAGAGAGAAAATCTCTCTCTAATTTTTGGAGAGAAAAAGAGAAGGGAAATTTTTTTCTCTTTAAGAAAGGAATTTGGAGGCATGGTGGAGAGGAGAGATGCTTGAGGTGAAAATGGAGCCATACATGAAGAGATTTCACTCTCATTCTAGAGAGAATTTTCTCTCTCTAGGTTAGAGAGAGAAAGTGAGGGATGATGGATTTTTTTTATTGGGAGAGTGTAAAAGGTGTAGGAAAATATTTTTTGTGAAGGGTGGTGGGTGGTTTAGTGAGTGAATGTGGAGATATGAAAATTTAGGATTTAGGGTTGGTATAGGTTTAGAGAAAATGAGGTTGGAGGAAGAAGAAGAAAATGAAGGAGAAAAAAGAGAAGAGAGGAGATGAATAAAATGATGAGAAATATGGAGGGAAGATGAAGTAAAAAGAAGAATGAGAGAGAAGAAGAAGAAGGAAGGAAGAAGAAGAAGAGGGAGAAGAAGAATGGAGGACGAAGAAGAAGAAGGAGAAGGAGAGATTTTACCTTGAAGAGCTTGGAGGGAGAAAACTTGGAGGCCGGCGGCTTGGATCGCAAGAGAGGGAGAGTGGGCAGCTCCTTGGCGTGGAAACGATCGTGAGATGAGAGTGGAGGCGGTTGGGAGAGGATATGAGGGTATAGGGGTTTAAGTGAGGGCATTTTGGGTATTTTTGGGTTTTTTTTTTATTTAAAGAAAATTCTTTTTTCATTTAAAAATAAGCTCTTTCTCTCCTTCTCTTTCTTATTTTTTTAATTATATTGCACAAAATAAAAATAAAATTTTAATCGTGCATCGAGTTGGTCACCGCATCGCAGGTCCCACACGTCGTCGCATTGATTCGTGCGCGCAAAATTTAAATTTTCGCCGACCGGCGAGCCCCATCAATATGAGTGTCGATCTTAGATGTTTTAATTATTCCGGATGCATCGGCATTGTCCGTTTCGCGAACGGAGGTTGTCTCGACGATTTTGGGTTTTCGGTCGACACGCATCGAGTGAATTTTTGCGCGATTTCGAGCTCTTTCGCTTTTGAAACTCACTTTGCGTGGTCAACTCAACACCGACACTAGTATTAGGGGTCAACATCAACGTATTAGTAAAATCGAAGTTAAAGAGGCTTTAAAGAAAATGAAGTGTGGGAAAGCTATTAGACCTCATGATATTTCAATAGAGGTGTGGAAATGCATAGGAGATGAAAGAATATCTTGGCTTACTTAACTTTTTAATATTATTTTCAAGACTAAAAAGATGCCAAATAAATGTGTTGATTTCTATTTTTAAGAATAAATGTGATGCACAAGATTGTGCGAATTATAGAGGAATTAAATTAATGTGTCATATTGGTGTTGCCTACAAGACTTATTATTTCTATATATTTACAAACATACATTCCGCAATCTATAGAGTTAATCTATTTTGGCACATCAGTAATGGTAGAAACCTTCCATTTTATGATATCACTATTAAAACTTCCTTTCGTGTTAGAATATAGGCTATAATCTGAAAAATACATAGGGCAATGATTAGTTCAGTAAAGTGTAAATTTTTGAAAAATTTAAGAAATCATCAGTTTCATCTCACATTTACGATTTTTGGAACAACAACCCAATGCTCACGGGCGAGGTGGGGCAACGAATCATAAAATTTCTACCTTTGTTCTTTCAGCAAACCAACTAGAAGAGTCAAGTGCGAGGATTTAATGATTGGCTGTAATAAAATGTTGTTTGAAGTAACAGCAAGTACCGTTATATGGTCAATTTGCAATCTGGATAATTTCTCACTTCCTTTGTTATTCTGCAAGTGCAAGAAGTAAATGTAAGAAATGAAAAATAAATATTAAAACTGGTGTTAAACTGAATACTAAGTTACTAACCTACTAGATTGGCGAGATGTATAAAAATTTATGGTACTTGTCAGGCATAAGGTTACACTTCTTATTTAACAAAATGTCATGTTCATTTCCTAAATAACTGTCACTTAATAACTCATCAATGTCAGCTCTAAAAATAAGAAGATTATCAAAATAAAAGACACTATCATCCCTGCAAAAAAAATAAATATAAAATATGCAAAAAATGAGCAGAGAATACGAACAAATTACGCATAGCATACGCATACCATACACAACATACGCATACTATACGCATATCATACGTAAAACAAAAAAAATTATGCGTTTATAACAGTTGCAGTTTTTAGCTTTGATTGAACTTCTTCAAATATTCATAACATAAAATTTATCTTCTCAGAACTCATACTCAAAATACCTTTATAATTTATTATTTCATTTGCATAATCAAGAATTATTTGAATGTAATCGACTGGTAGTAGTTCATTTGAATTTGGGTATGGAATTAGTTGCATTTCGGCTGGGATTGGCTAATTTTGGGGGGTTAATTCATTTTTGGATGGGATTTGTACAATTTGGGATTGCATGGATTTATTGGGGGAGGGATATCTGATTTTTATTTTTTATTGGAAGATGAAGAATAGCTAACAGATCGTTTCTAAGAAAATAATTTGCTCTGATCAATGTAATTATTGAGCTTAACCTCAATAACTTCTACTTTTTCAGCTAGATCTTCAAACTTTATGCTCAGCCTACCTTCAAATTCAATAAAGTGTTTTGTGCAGGTTTCTTGGCAGAATTTGATTATTTTTTCTTGGAGAGAATCCAGTGCTTCAGTAGAAAAACTAAAGTGTGGTTGCTAAGGAGATTGGTGGGGATCTTGCTGAGGAGGGGTATGATAGGGAGATTGGGAAGGGGTGTTTGATGGGTGGATATTTCATGAGGGGATGGAGAGCTGTCTGATGGATATTTCTTGATGTTAACCAGATCAATTTCAACAAAAAAAATTTGTATGTCACCAAAATCTTATTCTTTATAGATGTATTAATTAAAATTTGATATAAAATGTATCTGACTTTTTCTTAGATTAACAAATAAATTAGTGATCACCTCTGCAGTATATGTTATATCACCGGCTTATTACAGAAAACGTGACATTTTGTCCGCATACATAGGAGCATGAATAGAAGTATGCTACAAGAACCAAATCTGCATAAGATGAAAGAAAATTTTAGCAAATGAATTATAAAAATTAAAGAAAATTTTGAATGAATTTAGCAGTTAGCACTCACAATTAGCAGAAGTACAAAACCGTTGAAGTAACCAGCTGACTTCTTATTTAAAATCTTGGATGAGGCCTTATTAAACTCTCTAACTAAAAATTCCCTAATCGACCATGCCTAATTTATTAACAAAAAATCATCTACATTATCTGCTACTCTTTGAAGCAACCGAGGGGGTTTTAAAGTTATTAAGTTCAAAAAAAAAAAAAAATTGAACATAAATACATTATAAACTTCTTAATAAAGCATCGGGGGGGGGGGTGATTTTGATGTTCAACTTTATCATGTCCGCCTAACAGTCCAATGATGTAACTGATGTATATGCTAAGGAAAGTCAGGATATTTCTTCTCCATTATTTGACAAACCAGTAAGAAAGGCTACTTCTTCAGCAGTGAAAAGAATAGGTTGACCTTTTAGAATAAAATATTGTTTTAAAATATTTCACCTTGAGATCAGCTCATAAACAAGTGGGACATTTTGCTCAAACCCAGAAAATTGCAAAAATTGTATGATCTTTAAACAGTTCAATCTGTCCACGACTTCAGGAGAAATTTGTTGAGCAAAATTATCACAGATTGTTCAAAAAGTTGAAACATAGCATCGATAGGTAATAGGATGAATATGTATATATAAAATCAAGGTTAAAACATATAAAATAAGTAAAAAAAGATAGTCATAAAAAGTACAAAATACGCATAACGTACGCAAAACATACACATAGAATACGCACAAGTACGCACAGTATACGCACATCATACGCATAGAGTACTCAGTGCTTATGCACAGCGTATGCACATCCTACGCGTAATATTGGCACAAACTACTCTATTTTAAAATATGGTTAGGGTTTAATTATTAAAATTTAGTTAGGGTTTAGATTTCAAATTTCAACATAAACCCTAAATACAGAGAAAATACGATGACATCAAACAATTAAAAAGTTTTGAGAAGGAATGCATACGCATAGCGTAAGCATAAAATACAAAGAGAAATTCAAAACCCTAAACACATATGCATAGCATAAGCATAAAATACACAGAACTTGAACAGAAAACATGCCAGCAAATTACCTTTCTCTTTGGGGGTGACGACATCTGAGAAGGAATTGAGTGAAAGCTTGAAATTGCTCCGCAGTGAATGCTTCAAACGTATGCCGGAAGTTGAAAACCGAAAAGCTTCATGAACTTTAAAATATTTTGGCCATTTTACCTTTATTAGTGTTTAAGTGTTGAAGCCACGTCGACATTTCACTAGGTAATCCACATCGGCAATTGAGGTGGTCCGAACTGAACAAAAATATATTAAGTTAGTTTGTTTTTTATTTTTTAGAGGCGGCACCTCAAAACTGTGAGGTGAGGCGCGCCTCAGTAAACTTGAGGCGTACGCCTCAAAACCTGAACTTATTGCGTAGGTTTTGAGGCTTAAAGGGGTCATATTGCACTGAAGCGTGCCTTTTATTGCGCAATTTTAAACCATGGCGGTGGACTGTGTTGGAGAACTTTTTTGCATCCTCAAACGGATTGCATATTTTATAACCGGGCACGGCATAAGAATACAATATATTACCCCGGAGGGTAAAATTATCATTTTCTTATGGGCTCAATAATAAAATTTACAATGAGAGACTCGCCTAT
>NW_021319965.1:0-8871 GCF_001605985.2 Dendrobium catenatum | reverse complement strand
AAAGAAAAACTCAAGTTTCCTAAAACCCTAATTTCCTTATCTTTTAGAGAAAAACTCAAGGAAGAGGAAATGAAACACTAGTAAACTACTTACCTTAGGCCTTCCTTACAAAGTTCCCTTCAAATATTCTCTCGAGAATCGTCGCCGGAAACCACCCCTAGGAAAGTCGGCGTCGCCTCCTACCCGCGACCTCCCCTTCTCCTCTCGTGTTTCGGTCCGCAAGCATGAATGGGGGACCGAAATATTTTCGGTCCCTTCATTTAGAGTGGAGGTCTCATACTAAAATGCCCAAATCCCAATTACCCTTCACCCTTAAACACCTCTCTTACCAAAAGGCATGAGGGGTAAAGTCGTCATTTTAAAACTTTCCGAAATTTTAACTCCAAAATACTTAAAATCTGATATGGGTTCTATACATCAAAAACGATCAGAATTTTTACGCTCTATTTTATAAAATTATTCCCGTCGAAATTCGACAACTTCGAATTTTTCCACTTAAAACTCGTCGCGACGCTTTGAATGCGAGGTCTAAAACGACGTTTTGCGGGTTTTACATAATGGGACCCAAACCGACTGAACCACCCAAACTTATTGAATCATATTACAAATGCGGGTTATACGGACATTTTTCAGCTGCTTGTAGAAAAAACAACTATCCTAGGAGTAATTACATTGAGAAGGATGATGAATTAGAAGAAGAGGCAGAGGAAAATGAAAGTGAACCTGAAAATGAGTTTGAGATAGAAAGAATTGACATAGAAGGCAACTCAGGAGACCAATTCATAATAATCCGACGAGTCCTAACTACTAAAGTTGATAATGGAGATAAATGACTTAGGAGAAACATCTTTCGAACCACTTGCATTGTTGAAGGAAAACTCTACTTTGATGATTGATAGTGGTAGTTCCGGAAATTGTCTCACAACTGATGGTAGACAAACTTAAGCTGAAATAAAAACCACTTGCTAAACCCTACAAAATCTTTTTGTTCAAGGAAGGAGGTGAAGTTCCTGTCATAAAGCAATGCACTGCTAACCTATAAATTGGAAGTTCTTATAAAGATTAGGTTGTTTGTGACATCACGCCTCTTGAGGTCTGTCATATTTTATTAGGTCATCCCTGGCAATTTGATCATAAAACAACTCATAATAAGGAAAAGAACACATACACTCTCAATCAAAACAATAATGAATTCACTTGTACCCTCAAAAACACATTCCTGACCCACCTGCCAAGAATACCCAAACAATGAAAACAAACACATCTGAATTACTCCTTAACACGAATGAGCTAAAATAGTCTGAGATTGCATATCTAGTGTTAGGAAAAGAGTTTGAACAAATATCTGAAATTCCCATAGATATACGACCATTGATTGACAAGTTTTATGACATAACCCCTAAATAACTACCAAAAGCTTTACGAGAACAACTTGTGCAAGAACTTCATAGTGGGGGTCTAGGTGGACATTTTGGCCAAGGGAAAACTATTGCTTTAGTTGGGAGAAATATTACTGGCCCCACATGAGAAAACAAATGTCTAAACTTGTAAAATAATGTAAAATCTGTCAATCGTTCAAAGGGACAATTCAAAACACTGGCTTATATACTCCCCTTACGGTTCCAAACAAACCCTGGGAAGATATCACTATGGATTTCGTTTTAGGGCTGCCTGTTACTGCATAAAAATTTGATTGTGTCTGTTGTTGTTGACCGATTTAGTAAAATGGCACATTTCACTCCATGAAAAAAAAATTTATGATACTTCACATGTAGCTAATATGTTTTTTAACGAAATTGTGCCTCTTCATGCCATACCCCGAACATTTACATCTGATAGGAACACTAGATTTTTAAGCCATTTTTTAGAACACTTTGGGCTAAGTTGGGAACTACTCTTCAATTTAGTAGTGTTTATCACCCACAATCTGATGGACAAACTGAAGTTGTTAACCAAAGTTTAGGGAATTTAATTAGATGCCTTGCTGGTGAAAAACCTTCCCAATGAGATTTGATTCTCCCCCAAGCTGAGTTTGCCTATAAAAATTTTGTTAATCGATCCATTGAAAAAACACCTTTTGAAATTATTTATGGTCAGTCCATTCCTCACATTTTGGATAGAACCTGTTTACCCTTACCTAACAAAATCAGTGTTGAAGCCATAGATACTGTTGATCACATTAAATCAATCCAACAACAAGTCCTCGAAAAGCTCTGTATGGCAAATGTTAAATATAAATTTGCTGTTGACAAACACTGGAGAGAGTATTATTTTAAAGAGGGTGACTTAGTTATGGCTTATTTTCGTCGTTAGCGTTTTCATGTTGGTACTTTTGGAAAGCTAAGCCGAAAAAAAATTGGACCTTCTTGTATACTGCGAAAATTGGAAGCGAATGCCTATCTTCTAGATCTTCCAATCTCTGTTGGAACTTCTCTAGTATTTAATGTTGCTGATCTTACTTTATATGAAGGAAATCTAGCTGATTCTGTGGATATAGAGACTTTACCAGTTACTAGTTCCGTTCAGGACAAGGATTATCATATTGAAGATGTTTTAGATATCAGGACCACCCAGACAAGACATGGATAGCACAAACGGTTCCTGGATAGATGGAGCGGCCGTCCGTTGACTGATTGTACCTGGATGGATGCAGTTGAGCTAAAAAATCATCGTCCTGATCTCTATCAAAGAGTTATTGAAGCATTCTCATCAGAAGATGAGATTCTCCCACCATGGGGGGAATTGATGCATGCAAATTTCATTTCAATTTTATTTTGAACTTTATTGTAATTTGAATTTTATGTTTTTTATGTTTTTCTATCCTATTATGGAAGGCAACTAATGATCATGTGTAGGTTGTGCTCTTGGACATGCTATGCCTTTGGTGTGTTAGTTTCTTTGGTGCATGGCTTGTGGGCTTACTTGGGTTTGGCCCAAGTTCCTTGGGTGTGGCTTGGTTGTTTCAGGTGTGGCTGGCTAGAGTTTGCTAGCTATTGAGTTCCTGTTGACTTTTTTTCTGCTGCCCGGGTTCATTTCCCCTGTTTGCCTCTTTGTTTCCTATGCCTATCTCGGTTCTTTCCCCCTGGCGCTGTCTGTTTGTTGGTTGTGTCCCGTGTGCCTCTTCGTGTGCTGTTTTAGGCAGTGGACTGTTGGTCTTTTGCCTCCCCCTTTCCTATTGGCTTCTTAGGCAGATGTTTGGCTGTTTAGCTCCCTCTCTTCTCCTATAAATAGGGATTGTTTTGTTGCATTTGGGAGGAGATTTTGGTGAGTGAAAATTACCTAAACTTAAGGGTTTTCTTCTTGGATAGCTTGCGAGCTTTAATCACTTTCTCTTCTCTTCTCTTCTCTTTGACTATGTCTCGGGCTTCTTATCTAATTCTTCTCTCCGCAAGTTTCCACTCTATTTGTATCTTTCTTCTAAAGCCTTTTGAAGGTGTTGGTTGGACGTTTGGTAGCATTTGCCGGAGGACTTTGTAGTGGGCGTTGGCCCAAGCTTGCTGTGGTGGACCACTGGTTTGCATGTCTTCAAACACTTATCATCTTACCTACTATTTCGATGCATGTGAGGTGACCACTAGCTGGTTGTTTCGAGGGTAGTTTTTTTATTTTATTTTTTTAGTTTTCGTTTATTGTCTAACTTCCACTTGTTTTAAGGATTGTGTTGGCTAACTAAATTATGAATTGAGACAAGTTCTTCTTGCCTTAATGTTCTCCTTTGGTTTTTTAATCTATTTGTCTACATCAATTACATAACAAAAATATCATATCCATACATGATTGTGGCAAAGAAAAATGTTGAAAAAGTGCTAGAAACTAAAGTAAAAAATGTTGTCAAAAGAAGACAAAGTGGTCCCAATGATAACTATGAACGCCAATCTACAAAGAAATGCTCTAGGGACCCTAATATAAAGTGCTAAATCACTATCCTTTGGGTCCCTATTTGACTAAAGTCAATATGTCAAATATCTATGATACATCTAAGGAGGTATTGAAATAGAAAACTAGCGTGACATCCAAATAGGTTCTTAGAGATCCGCTAGAGGAAAGAAAACTAGCATGACATCCAAATAAGATCTTGAAGATCCACCAGAGAAAATCCAGTGTGACATCTATAACAAATATCTAGAAATCCATATTTTTTGTCGGGGGAATTTGTTGACCTTTGTACTAAAGCCAAACGAAACAAAAAAAATCGCTATGTACCAGTCCGACGTCGCTCAGCACGATCTCAAAATCTCATTAATCTTGTGATTGGATGTCCGACCATTAGCTACACAAGCAAGTCGACATCGCATCCCCCATGATGCTTCATCTACGGATCGACTCCTTGCTCCATTAAATGCCCAGAGAAACAAAGCCCTCAACTGCTGCTTCCTCACGCTCTTCCTCTCCCAAATCACTGCTCTAGCCCAATCCCCATCCGACACCCCTATTACCATCTCCTTCATCCTAGAACTAGACGCCGACTGCTCCCCTTTGTTGTTGGTTGACTTTGCTCCAACGACGTTCCTTTCCGGTCGGATCAGAAGTTACGAAATTTGGATCGAGAGCAACAACGGGAGTTCGTTTGCTGCGAAGGAAACTTTCTCCCATCCCACACACTTCTTCAGCTAAATCCCGTGAAAAATACCACGACAAACAACAAGAAATAGAGGGTTTAACTCACAGTGGGAATTTATTGGTTCGTAAATCCTAATCCGAATCCTGCAAAAATCATATATCTAAATCCTGCTGTCTAATAAGATTTAGAAATTTGGTGCAAATCATGTATAGATCCTGATTTAAATCCTCTCAATTATGTCATAACTCCTGCTCAAATCCAATAGAAATCCTACTCTTTTTTTTGAATAAAAAGCCGAAGCTAGCATATATATTAATAAACCAAAAGCAAAATTACAACTAAATAGTGGATTCCTCCTTCAAAATGTTAAAGAATGAAGGAGGAACCTTATTCAAAGTGAACTCATCCCAACTATAGCAACTAGCAAGACCATAGTTAGCACACAAGTTAGCTAACTTATTACTTTCTCTACTAATACAATTGAAAATAGCAAAATTAAAATCTTTAAGAAAGTCAAGGTCTTCTTCTATGTCGTCGGAATTCGACGCAATAAATTTTATAAAATAGAGCGCAAAATTCTGAGCGAAATGATGTATAGAACCTATATCGAATTTTAAGTATTTTGGGAATTAAACTTTTCAGAATGTTCTAAATGACAATTTTGCCCTTGATGTCCATTGAATAGAAAAGATGTTTAAGTGAGGGCTTTGAGGTCTTTGTGCTCATAATGAGAGAACCCCACCCTTATTAGAGGACCGAAATATTTCGGTCTCCATTTCCCCCTTACAACCGAACCACGCAGAGAAGAGGAAAGGGGCGCGGGTAGGAGGCGACACCGGCGCTCTTAGGGGCGGTTTCCGGCGGCGATTCGCGAGGGAGATTGAAGGGAACTCAATAGGAAGACTAAGGTAAGTGGTTTGCTAGTGTTTCCATTCCTTTTCTTTTAGTTTCTCCAAGGAATGAAATTAGGGTTTAGAGGAAATGAGAGATTTTCTTTGAGAAAAGTTTAGGAAGGGTAATGCGATGTTTTTAAACCCAATGTGAGTTGTTTTTATGAAAAATGTGGATTTTGAAATTTAGGGTTTTTCCGATTTTCATTTTCTATCAAAATACCTCTGTTAGGAAAGTTTCTTTTTGAGGTTAGGAAGCCTTTTTGTGAATATAGATTCTTTTTAGAAGATATTTTTGCATGCCCTAATAGTTAGGGTTTTTCCAAAAATCATGAAAAAACCCTATGAGTGTTGTCTCCTTTTTAATTTAGGGAGATTTTTTAAAACAAGCATTTTGCTTTAGAATGAATCATTATTTTCTTAAAATTTTAAATTAGAAAAATCCAATGAATTGTTGTTTGGTAAACTTGAGTTTAAGGGGAAAGAGGAGGGTTGTATTTTGAGGTGATCAAAGAATTGAAATTTATGTTCTTTCCAATAGCTAGAGTTAGGATGAAAACCTAATTCTAGTGAAAATAAGATGGAATTAACATGGTTTAAGTGAGAGGTTTTATAGAAAAATCAATGCTTGATGTGTTGAATAATTACATGCTTAACCTAGGGTTTTTTTTAAGGTTTGAGAGAGGAAACTTATGTTTACACCTTATGTTTGTCACTTGTAGAGTTTGATTTCATAATAGGAAAAGGGCGTAAGGACTTTTTTAAGGATCGGCATTGTGTGGCACAAGTTGAGGTAGTTGAAATTGACATTCTTGTAAATTTAGAAAACTCTTATTTCATGCAAATACATAGAAATGACATTTTTCTTTTTATGCTCGTTATGATATCCTCAATGATTCATGCTCCCTTATATAAGTTCATGGCACTTGATGTAAATGTAAAGTTTTTTTTTTTAATGCAAGTTAAGAAATTTAATGAATGAGTCTCATGCTCCTTTTCTTTACTTGTATACACATGTCTTTTCTTTTCTTTTCAATATATATATACTTATGGAAACATACACTTTGAATAGTTTTATGAATAGTTTTACATAAGCATCTCTTATGAATATGTAAGTATTAAAGTGTATGTGCATGTTGAATGCGGAAGTATCAAATGGTATAGGAGCTCTTTTGAGCATAATAAAGGAGGCTCTATGAGCACAAATGGTAAAGAAGGTTCTTATGAGCCAAAAGGGTAAAGGAATGGCCAAATTAAAATACATGATCATACAAGTGATACTTTCGAGACAGGTGTTATATTTACATATTAAGATATTATGAACATTTTATATCCATGTTATATGCAATTTGAGGCATATCATTTGAGGGCATAAATTGTTTTAAAGGAATGATGAAAAGATTTTGAAAGGGAACAAGAACTTGAAGGTTGAAGTATAAACATGTATCTCCTTAGACAAAAACAATGTATTATGATGATTATTGTTTTTACTATGATCTCAAAAACATGTTATAGTTTTCTTTCCATTGAATCTAAGTTTATTTGAATGCCATTTACACCTATTGAGTTGTGACTCATTCATATTGTGGGACACTTTTCAGGAGGATCCGGTAAAGGATAGATGGCGGATAGACCTTCAATCACGTACGGTCGTAGGGAGACGACGGGCGGCAGATATTGTTTTGTTATTTTGATGTTTTGATTAGAAGGATTAGAGGATGGAATGCAAGGAATTGATTTTTGGGCACCTTTCATATTTTTATAAACTTTATGTTAAATTCTTATGTTGAGGTGTTGAAAGGAAGAAATGAAAAAATTTTACTTGAAGATTCTATAGTGGCTCTTTCATTATACTTTGAAGATGTCCTTTTATTCAGTAATGTGAAGTTTTTATTAATTCCTCCTGTTCGACTTTCGTTACCGCCTCGCACTTGCGAGCTAACCGGGCCGAGTCATGATAAAGAGTGGTATCAGAGCAAAGGATTTAAGAATTTTGATTTTTTACGAAAGAGCCAATAGGATGATCCTATAGGTTAGAGTAGATATAAGATGCATGTGCTATATATTGCTTAGATTATTTTGTTGCATTATGTTTCAGGACTGAGGAACCTGAACCTGATGCCACTGATGGCAATACTGGAGAGATCAGGAAAGATTTGCCAACAGTAGTGGAGCTCAAGACAGTGGCATTAATGCTACTTTAAATTCTTTCACTCAAATGATGGCGGCTACACAGATGATAAGAGCTCAGACTCAAGCTTGAAGCAGTGGAAGCACTGTGATGGATAAGAATTTAAAATTATTCCAACATATGAAGCTTCCATTATTCGTAGGAGGTGGACCCATAGAGGCGGAGGATTGGTTGATGAAGGTTGAGAAAGATATTGGAAGGAATGCTATGCCCTTAAGATAGAAGGGTTTCCTTAGCTGTATATGCCTTGAATTGGGAAGCGGAAAGATGGTGGAGAAGTCAATTAAAAGAAACGTTTGGGAAGGAAGACCTAGTAGTCAAGTGCATTGGGAGGAGTTGTCCAAAGGGTTTAGGAGATTGGTATGTTACCGATGTCTGCTAGGAGGTCAATGCAAGACAAATTTAATAGATTGGTGCAGGGAGATAAGACAATTACATAGTATGAGGCTGAATTCACAATGTTCTCTAGGTATGCCTCTCATTTAATTCCAAATGCTGAAGAGAAATGTCATCGCTTTTTAAGTGGCTTAAGTGAAACTATTAGACAACCATTAATCCCTTTTAACATTGAGGAATATGCTACCTTAGTTGAGAGGACAAGAAGAATTGAGAGTGATTTACAGAGTACTCAGAGGAGGAGAGAATTTCAGAAGAGGAAGAATGAAGATAGATCCAAATCTACCCAATCTTTTCATTTTGGAAGCCTAATTGGAAGAAGCCCCAAGCCCAACACTTCCAAGAGAGCAACACTCATTCTGTTATATGTAATAAGTGTGGGAGGGCTCATAAGGGAGAGTGCCTTTTTTGGCACCACAATAATCCTGTTTCTGGTGCCATCAACCAGGGCACATGGCAAAGTCTTGCCCTATCTTGGGACAGAAGTCTACCCAGAGGCCAGAACAGGTAGTGCTCCTTAGAGGACAGTTGGAAGGCCGAAGATGGTAGAGTCTACTGCATCAACTCCATCTCAAGGTCAAGCTCGACAACCTGTCCAGCCAAGGGTGTATGGTCTATCCCAACAAGAAGTCAAAACTTCTCTGATGTTATTACCATATATGGACTTTATTTGATGTCAAATGAATTCCTTTATGATGTATGAGTAAAATAACATTTATGTTATGTTACATGCATGGTATATTTTATGAACAATCTTTGGTATGTAACAAGCCTGTTAAGGGTGTTGTTGATACGGGAGCCATCACAATTCTTTCATTTCGGAGGAGCTTTGT
>NW_021319964.1:284209-326339 GCF_001605985.2 Dendrobium catenatum | reverse complement strand
TGTTGTTGTCAAAAAGGGGGAGAAATCTTTATGTTTGTTTGTTATTGTGTTTGTTTTGTGTGTTTGTTTTGTGTGTCTGAAAAATAAAAATTTTAAAATTTTTTCTTGATTTAAAATTGCCTCCTTACTTTCATGTATTCATCAATTCAGGGGGAGTTTAGGAGATAGAAAGATTTGTTTAATTTCTCATTCAAAGGAATTCAAATGCAAACTCTAGCGTATCCTCTTCTACCCCATTGAAACATGTTCCCATCAAACAAGTATGGCTTACCCACCTTAGATGCAATCCTACAAATCTTGATGTCATCCCAATATTGCAAAGGTAAGTTTGGTAATCTTATCCATATGGGAGCTGAAATCCCATTCATAGAAGTTGGAGAAAATGAAGTAGACCATTTATCCAAACCCACCACATGGCCCCTAACATACCATGGTCCTCCTATCAAACTTTCTTCCATAGCTGCTGAATTATCAAATGAACATAGCACCCATCCTATGCCCAAACCAGTAATTTGAAACTTCCCAAATTGGCTCCATTGCTTCCTTAGTGTAATACATACTGATGAAAATGTTATGTTATCCCCAAACACTTTCACCACAAGAGCACAATCCTGTTTCTTTGCATTGCTACTTTCATTCTCTGCATGAAGCAGGACAGTACCTCCATCTTAAGTTAGAAAGAACCCAAGATCTAGTTTGTCCACTCTTATGTTTTGTTTCTTCTCGTCCAGACAGAAGACACCTCCCTTTTTTCACTATCATCCGCAGGAATGCTGATACAATCATCAACTTTTTTCTGTTTATCAACATTTACTGTAACCAGGAGAGGAAATTCTTCATTCACCTTGTTCTCATCAAACTTATAGCCTTCAATCGGTGCTAGATCAACATTTTTACACAAAATTGGTGTAGACGGGAGATAAATCGATTTGAAGCCTTTATTAAAATAATTCTTCCTTCCAGCCGATGTGGAAGCTTCCATGTTTAGATTCTCCTTCACTTCCTTAAAGCTAGATGCTGATTTAAACTTCTTCGAGCTTAAAAAATCTTCTTCCCTGATCACATCATTTCCTTTTCTAATTACCATCGGTGCCGCTTTGTTATTCAACAGTCCTCCCTCCTTGATTACCAATGGTTTTTCCTTGAACTGACCACTGATAACCGATGTAGACCTCTGACCTCCATTAAAAACCTTCGAATATGTTCCTTATCTAATATATAATATTCTATTATAAGGTTATCATGCTTTTTTATTAACTTGCAAAATCAAACTTCAAACTAGCATATATTTTCTTAAACGTTCTATATGCATTGTAAATTTTTTCAAAAACTTCAAATAATTTATTATATGAAAGCTCAGATACCTCCATTTGATCAAAATGATCAAGACTATTATCTTCTATAATGTACAAGTTGGTCTTCTTTTTTATTTTCGATGAATCTGAAGTTGAGTCAATCCAAAATGCCTTATGAATCTATTCCTTTCCCTTTTTAAGATTTATCTTGTCTTCACCTTTTTCCTTGATCGCATGAGCCTTTCGGTTGGGGAAATCTATCCTCAAATGGCCTAGCTTCTTACATTAAAAAAAAAAAAATAGATTCAAATGATGCTTTGAAATTCTTATTTTGTTTACCTTTGTTCTACTACTGATGATGCTTTTATTTTTTTCATAGGAAGTCTTTGAATTGTTATGTCATTAGTGTTATGTCATCATCTTCCTTAACTACAGACCTATCACTTTCTGGTTTATTTGATTTCAGTGCCACCATTTTGTCCTTTCTCTTATCTCATGCATATTGTAATTCAGACTTACACCTTGCTCATAAGCAATAAGTGAGCCTAGTAAGTTATATATAGAGTAAATTTTAAGATCCTTTGATTCACAAATGGTAGTTAACTTAACATCACAAGTACTAGGTAAACATCAAAGAATTTGTTCACTTTCTTAGAACTTGAATTCTCTTTACCTAAGGCATATAGAGATGCCACAATTTGTGTAAATCTGATGTACATGTCTGAGATGGCTTTATTAGGTTTCATGCAAAAGTGTTCATAATTGTGCAATAGAATATTCAACCTAAATTATTTGGCCTCACTATTTCCTTCGCATGTAATACATAATTTA
The DNA here is from genome assembly GCF_001605985.2 of Dendrobium catenatum. Lineage (NCBI taxonomy): Eukaryota > Viridiplantae > Streptophyta > Magnoliopsida > Asparagales > Orchidaceae > Dendrobium > Dendrobium catenatum. The sequence continues at coordinate 324,213 of NW_021319964.1, read as the reverse complement.
TTCCAAATGCCCTTCTCAGTGGTACAAGTAGACAATCTCATGTAATCCTCAGACATAAGAATTAAACAAATTTAATTTAAGCACTTTGCATTCAGTTAAGCTATGTCCCTACCCTCATTGCTCCATTCTTTAAATGGTACCTCAATTTTGATTCTAATAATAAAATGAGAGGGTGAAATATAACCCTCTTGTACTAAGTACCACATACAAAAAACAATAGATTGAAAGTAAGTAGACATGCAAGTTTTCCAAAAATCAAATGTTATGTTATCAAATAAAGGTGGATGAGTTATATAGTAGCCTTCTGCAATGGTCTTATTTTCGAAAAGTGTCAAGGATCATTTTTCTCAATGTTTTCTAAAATACTACTTGTGAGAACTACTATGATAATAATTGAAAGTTTGATGTAGGATGTTAAGCCTAAGTGATCTATCACTAGGCTCACCAAGAGGGGGTGAATTGGTAATTTCAAAAATCTTACTAGAAAACATAAAATTATTTTTGATTTTGGGATTTTTGACAACTTAAAAATAACAACACTTATCACCAAATATGGAAGTAAATAATTTTATCAAAATTTATAATAATGATGATGATATTCTATTTAATACAATGAAGCATCATTCATAAATTTTGAACAAGTAATATATCACAAAAATAAATACAAAAAAAGTAAAGTACAAAAAATGAAAAACCAGAGAGAACACATTAGAAATTTTATAGTGGTTTGACTAAATAATAACCTACATCCACTCCCTAGAGTCTTCCTCTCAGAGTATTGCACTAAACTTCAATCTCTCTTCTTTAGCTCCCATCGCTAGGTAGAGAAGCCCTTGAAATCTTTTTACTAACCTGATGTGGTAGAGAACCTTGACCTCTTTTCTCACGCTTCTAGTGATGGCAGAGAACCTTGACCTTCTTTCTTACCCTCTGGGTGATGGTAGAGAAACTTTACCTCCTTTCGCACACTTTAAGTTATGGTAAAGAACCTAAACCTCGTTTAAAGGTAGATAAACTCAATTATCTTTGAGCTAAAGAACTTCTTCTAAGAGCCACCCATGAAACCTTGATAGACACTGGAGGAAACAAGACATGACATTTTCTTAGAGTAACTATATGAACCCCTCATACAAGTTCTCCTTCACACACAAGATCTACCTTTCTTCTTCCCAAAGCCCTAAACCCCTTTTCCAAGCTCTCTCTCTAGAGAACTCAGTAGCAAAAAACTTGAAACAAGTCTAATTAGAGAGCTTAAATGCAAGGTGGCTCAAAAATTCCTAAAATTCAATTATTTAGATCTTGGTCATACAATATGATACAAGATCATACTGTACGATAAGTTCAAATAACCCTATTATTTTTGTAAAGGAAAATAAGGCATTGTACTATCAGTTTAAAAAATTGAGCTTATCATCCAATAAGATTAGTTGAAATATCTTGGTTTATCATCCTGTATGATTGGTGATGATAAAATATCATCTCATGCAAAGATCATTTCATATAGTAAGATCGGGTCCAATCATCGTGTAATACCCTAGCTATATCAATCATTCCAAAAACATTCCCTTATTATAGGATTAATTTAGGCATGATTTAATTATATCATATAGTATGATACCTTTTGCACAATAAGATTACTAAAAAAATTAAATTTTAAAATATTTCCTAAATTATAATTAGCAGTTGAGACCATGATTTCAACTTATCCTCCAATATAATCTAGATTATCTAGTACGATTAGTTCAAATAGATTTAATTACATAATTAGTTGTTTTAATATTTATACAAATAAATGATCATCCAGTACGATATATATCATATAGTAAAATTAATTAAAAAAATTATAATTATAATTTTCTCTCTATCTCACTCCCGTAAGTGTGTTTGTGCATGGTCACCTTGTTTAGCTTCTGCCAAATGCATGGCATGACTCAAGAAATTTAGAAATAAATAAAAGTAAAATTATAGACTCTTCAAGACACTTAAGCCTATTCAACCTAGTCTTGAGCTGATCAAATTGTACTATGTACGCTGGACTTGAAATGCTAGTGTACAAGAAAACTTATATGAAATAGTAACATGAATAGGGGATAACATAATAACGAATCCAATAATATTTATTATGTCAAAGTCACAAGCTGGTCAAAATTTGCAACAGAAAGTGCATGAGTTGAATGCAACTCTAGCATGGTTGGCCACTTGGTGGAGGAATAGGGCTAAAACGGGGTGTTTGGAAGAAGGGGATGGCAATACTAAGTTTTCTTATGCTTTTTATTCTACTAGGAGAAATGTATTTGGGTCTTTTAGTTCTTTCAAAATAAATGTAGAGAAAGAAGTTGTATTTTAGAATGTTCGCCGGAACTCAAGGGGGGATCAGTGGGTGGATGGGATCAAGCAAAGATTTTTGGAAGATGCCTTTCTAAGGAAGATATGTGGAAAGCACTTAGACGCTTTGGAAGTTACAAATATCCTAGGGTGGATGGATAACTCCTTCCTTTTTCAAAGCTTATTTAGAGATTGTAAAAGAAGACTATTGGAAGAATTTATTATGTTTCATTGAATCAAGTGTTATGCTTTCATCATATAAGGACACTTGGCTAGTTCTTATTACCAAGGTAAAAAATGCTTTGAATCCTTTAAAATTCAGACAAATAAGCCTTTTTCAGACAACTTATATGGTGGCTTCAAGGATGCTTCTCAATAGAATAAAGAATTATCTTTGGATGCTTATATTAGATGAGTAAGTTACATTTATGCCAGGTAGATTAATGACTTAACACAATTTACTTACACTTTTTTTTTTTTTTTGAGAAATGCACTTTGCAATTAATAGAAAAAAAAGCTAATTACAAACTAAAGAAAAGGCTCACATTCCTTCTTCAACAAAGAACAAAGAGAAGGAGGAATGTTAGCAAAGGAAGAGCTATCATAGTAAAAGTTGGTATCAAAAGCTAAAGTAGAACACAGATCAGCTACCTTATTACAATCTCTATGAACATGATTAAGAATTACCTTATTGAAATCGGTCAAGAAAAGAAAGTCCTCCTCCATCTGATTGTAACCTTGCCAATTGGCCTTGTTCAAAGAATTTTGAATGAATTTGATAACATTGATGTTATCACCTTCAATTATTACTCCTTTACATTCAAGCATCCACGGTAGAATGAGTCTTCTAAGAGTCATAATAGCATCCATCTCAAGATGAGCAATATCCCAATGCGTTCTCTTTTCTCCAAAAGAAATCAATAATCTTCCTTTATAGTCTCTAAAATAGCCTCCAATTCTAGCCCTATAAGAAGTGATGAGAGATGCATCCACATTAATCTTAATACAATCAAGCAGTGGAGGGTTCCAAGAAGTTTGAAACTCCCTAGGGAATTTAGCACCCCAGCTATCAATGACAGGATTAGAGATTTTAACAGCAGAATATAATACATTAGCCACTAGAATAGGAATTAAAATTGCTATTTTTCCATGTTTTACAGTATTTCTGTTCCTCCAATTCTGATAAACTGCATTGCAATAAAGACCAACTATGTTTGGTGTAAAAGTAGAGAGAATTTTCAGCTCAGCTAAGCATTCATTTATGGATTCAAAAATTAGAATATAGATCCCCCAATTCTAGATCTGTCTAATCATTTTCTGCAATTCTTTACACCGGACAGAGATATGTTCCAGATTTTCACACTCTAGACATCCTCTAACACACAGATCTTCATCTGTAAGTTTTCTATGCTTCAAAAATTCATTGGTCAGGATTTCTGCTTTACTCACTCTCCACCAGAAAAGTTCACCACAAACTAACAGCTTTAATTTCTTCAACCAAGTGTAAAATCCCATGTCTCCTTCACCACTATTTTCCTTACTGGAAGCTTCAACAACACAGTATGTTATGGTTTTTCCTGAAGGAAAGCAAATCTCTTCCAAATAATCTTCATTAGCATCCCTATCCATTGGTAGCTGTAACACCAAAGTGATGATTTCTTCAGTAAATAAACAATGCAATTCCTCCAAATTCTAGAACCCATTCTTTATAATGAAATGGCTGAGTTTTAGACCTTCCAAGCCTACACAATTTGATGTAATTGGCCACTCAATCAATCGTTTATCTAACAGCCAAATGTCCTTAAGAACATCAATTTTCCTCCCATTAACCACTCTCCACCTCAAAAGAGGCTTTATGTGTTCAGCACCTTCATTCAAGATCTTCCAATCAATAGATTTGCCATAACTACCACTACCTTGCCACCAACTATCACCATATTTGGCTATCATAATCTGATATAATAATGAATTCTAATTTTTCAGCAATCTCCAAGTCAATCTTGCTTTGAGAGTACCTGCTCTACTCACCACCAAATGAAAGTTCAATCCTCCTTGAGCTTTTAGTTTACACATAGTTTTCCAAGCAATGTAGTGCATACCCTTTTTCCCATCCCTTTTATGCCAAATAAAATTTCTGCAACATCTATCAATCTCATGGAGTATCTTCTTTGGAACCAAATGTGAGCAGAAATAAAGTTTGGTAGACTTAATAGAGAAGTCTTAGTAAGAGTAATTTTCCCTGCCAAAGATAGGCATTTACTTCCCCAAGTGTTCAATTTAAGCATCACCGAATCCAAGATAAATTTAAAATATGTTTTTACAGGTCTTCTCAACATCAACTTGACCCAAAGATACTAAAATTCTTCAAATGTTTTAAACTTCAGAATTTTCTTCACCTGTAACATATCCACTCTATTCATCCCCTTAATAAACAAGATTTGAGATTTGGCATTGTTAACCCTTAATCCAGTCCACGAACAGAAATCCACAACAGTTCTATTCAACTTGGCGGCAAGATTCTTTGAAGCTTGAGAGAAAATCAAAACATCATCAGCAAAAAACAAGTGACTAACCTTGTGAGCTCTTTGTGAAATCTAAATTCCCAAGTCTTGACCTCTTTGATCCATAGCCAAAGAAAAAAAGCTGAGAACACATAATATACAAATATGGAGATAAAGGGCACCCTTGCCTAAAGCCATTCTCTGTAATAATCCATTTGGAGGTTCTACCATTTATAATAAAGGAAAATCTGGCATTTCTAACACATTCCATAATGAGCATAGTCATCTTCTTTGGGAACCCAAACTTGTTTAAAACTTGAAATAAGGTTTCCCAATTCATACTATCATAAGCTTGCTCCATATCAACCTTAACCGCCATTAGACCCTTTCTCCTCTTAGAAATTCTATGCTTATATGGACAACCTCTTGAGCTAGTAGACAATGATCAGACATTGATCTACCATTAAGGAAAGCTGCTTGTTCTTCAGTGATACACTTAGTAATGTAATTTTTCATTCTATTTAATATCATGGTAGCCACAAACTTATAAGTCGATTGACACAGACTTATAGGCCTATAGTTGGAAGGGATAGTAGGCATTTTTATTTTGGGAATAAGAACAATAAGTGTATCCTTCCACTCATTATACATAATACCGGATTTAAAAAAATCATCAATAGCATTCCAGATGTCCTCCTCCACAATCTTCCAATAAAATTTGAAAAAAGAAGTAGTAATGCCATCTAAACCAGGTAATTTATTGTTACCTTGCTTGAAGACATCCTTTGTTAATTCTTTTTTAGTGAAATCCATATTTAGTAATTCAGCATCCTCCTTGGAAATTCTCAGCTTTTCTGGACAAGAAGGCCAATCCGTGAGCTTACAATCTCTGGCTGACCATTTCTTCTGAAAAAAACTGTAAAAAACAGTTTTAATTTGCTCCAAATCTTCCACAACAGTCCCATTCTCATCTTTAAACTGCCAAATCAGGTTCCCGTTCCTCTTAGCTGAAGCATATTGATGAAAATAATTAGAATTGATATTTCCATCTTGCTGCCATCTGATTTTTGATCTTTGATTCCACCAAGTGGAAAGCCTACCCAAAGTAACATTAAGATCATGTACTTTGTTCCTCAATATTGTCAGCTTTTCTACCGTCAAGCCTCCTTCACTAGATTCTTCAATTTGTAGCTGTAAGATGTCTTTCTTCAACTCATCTCTTAACAAATTCAGTTCTTTACACTTGTTCTTATTCCAGTAATAAAATGATTTTAAAGATCTTCTCAACTTCCTTTGAAGGATTTTAGCGCTAGAACCAAAATCCAACTTATTCCAAGTTTTGAATATAATATTCCAAGTGGCTGGATAAGTCTTCCAAGTGTCTTCAAATCTTAAGAAAACTGATTTCTGGTTTTGTGGTTCCACTAAATTGATGGAGATAGGAGCATGATCCGACGCAACTCTAGATAAGTGACGCACCCTAGCCATAAGAATATTGTGAAGAGCTGCCGAATTTAAAAAACACCTGTCAAGTCTCTCCCAAATTCTAGAAGTTCCTTCCTTGTTATTACACCATGTATAGCTAGGACCCACAAATCCGATATCATGGAAATCATTATTCATTAGAAACATCTTCATATCTTTAGACCCATTAGATAGATGAAATCTCTTTCCACCCTTCTTATCCTCCTTAGAGAGGATGCAATTGAAGTCCCCCCCCTATGATGCCTGGTTCATCACCAGTCATACAATCTTCAAGCTTCTACCAAAGTGATCTATGGGTATGAGCATCCTTACCTCCATAAACAGTTACAATGTTCCATTTAACCAAAGCATTGATGTTGAGATGTCCCATAATCAATTGGGAAGAATGATCAACTATATCAAAGGAAGAAAACCACTTTTTCCACATCACCAAGATACCACCCGACGTGCCAATCGCAGGATGATGAAAATAATCCCAATCTATCTTCTATAATTTGGTTAATATCATACCTATCAATAGAAGATATCTTAGTTTCAGTAAGCCCCACAAAAAAACCCTTATAATCTTTCACAATCACTCTAAGATATAAGGAGGCCTCTCTCTTCCTAGCCCCCCTACAATTCCAAAAAAAGATGAAAACCATTAAGAAACAATAGGGGAATTATCCCCTATCATTCTACTATTTTTCTTGTCCCCTCTCCTCTTCCTTTGCTTTGTTTCCATAGGTCCCAAAGACCTCAATTCTTTCGAAAGCTTGAATTTACTTGAATTTGTAACTGAAACCAATTGATCTTCATAATCCTGTATAATGTTAGTAGCAGGTAATTCTGGAGTAACAACAGCTTCATCTGAATCCAACAGATTGGATTTATTCAACAACTCCACACTAGCCTTCTCAATAACTTCTCCCTCCTCAAAATCACAATCCAAGGCTTGAAATTTATTCAAAGCAACTGGTATTTCCTGCACCCGAATGTCTTCAGATGCTATTACAGCTCCAGAAACTTTTTCAAACATTCCTTCAGGATTTACTGGATCACCCAACTGTTCAACAACCTTTGCCTGTTTAATATACTCAACAGGTTTATAAACCTGTCTACTTTGAGTATTCGCTCCATTATTCCTTCTGGCATTTTTGAATCTTTGACTTTTGAAGTTAACATGGATCCAAGGGCCATATTCTTCACCTTGACATTTAATTCCATCATCCTTTACACATCACTTTGTTTCATCACTTCTTTGGATTCCTGAATGCTTTTCTCCTTATCCAGTTCTGAAAAAGTATATGGACAGACATTTTTATTGTGACCAACTCTTCCACACTGATAACAGAGAGACGTCAGCTTTTCATATTCCACACGTTGAAAGGTTCTTCCATGAAGACCTTCAATCCACATTCCCTTAGGGGGTTTCCTTTCCAAATCAATTCGAATACAACACCTAACATATTCCCTTTTACCCCATTTAATTGAATTGCCGTCAAGCATCATAGGAACTCCGATCATAGAAGCAATCATGGGGTTATTTTCATCATCCCAGCAGCTTAAGGGTAATCCAGGAAACTGAATCCACACCGGAGAAGTAATACCCTTTAGCGATTCAGTGGAGCAGGACGATGGCCATCTATCCATACCGATAATGTGGTTCCAAATATACTAGGGACCCCCACTTAAAACTTCCTCCATGGAATCTATGTTAGCAAATGAACACAGAATCCAGTTACGACCCAATGTCGTTAGATGAAAACTACCATACTTACTACATTTCTGTCTGAGTTCTTGACTACAAACAGAGAATGGTATGTCCTATCCTAGCACCTTGATAACCAAAGTTTTATTCAATACCTGAGAATTGGTCATTTCCTTATCAGTGTTTAACTTAACAACCAAACCATCTTCAGTCAGTTGGGTAGAGTTAACATTAAAATTCAATTTGATGTGCTGTGTCTTTTTCCAGGCTGACGTGAATTTTTTAACAGGAGCAGTATCACCATTCAACTTAATAACCTCATCCACTTTATCTCCATCTTTCTCCAAAACAACCGTAAGATTTTTATTAATCTATTTTTGGTTCTCCGAGTCAAGCATACCAGCGCAATTCTTCACTTTCAGAACAACATCCGACGATGATAACAAATCTGTATCCAGTTTTGAAGGAAAACCTGGAATAACTTCGTCTTCCGTGATTCGATCAACAACAACACCTTTGCCTTTCCCTTCGACTATCAGCACTAATTTTGCAGGAGGCCTATAACCTTCCCTGATCACCAAATTAGATGAAATCTTGGTCCCTTCTTCATCCAAAGAATCACCGTGATTTCTGCTGGATTTCTGATCAGCAGGTTTCAGCAGAACATTACGATGAAGATCGGGTGGAAGATTACCAAGAGATATTTAGCAAGTTCAAATTTTTAGCATCCAAAAAAGGGTTGATGGCCTCAAAAATAGATATGGAAAAATCTTATGACAAGTATGGGATGGCATACCTTATCCCAATTATTTAGATATATAGGGATTCCTCATAAATTCTTAAGTTATAATATGCAATGTGCGATTAATCCAAAATTTTCTTTTCTTATTAATGGGAGAAATAATTGGATAGAAATAAAGAGTGGATTCAAGCAAGGATGTCCTTTATCTCTATATTTATTTATAATGTGCTCAGAATTACTTTCAAATTCTTTTAATCAAAGAGGTGTGGAGTTGGGGATTAATTTAGCTCCTGAGGATGAAAAAATATCCCATCTTCTATATGTAGATGACGTTTAATATTTATTTAAGTTTTTATCCAATCAGTGGAATGTTTTAATATGATACTTGCTAATTATTGTATTTATATAGGGAAAAAAGTAAATATCAACAAATCTATGTTGATTTATGGGAAATCTGTAGCTAGTCAGAAGAAGAAAAGGTTGGCTATCTTGAAGGGGTATATATTGGTAAATGAGATTACTTATCCAAGAGTCAAGATTGTTTTGAAAAGAATGGTAGCATCCAATTTTCAAATTATTTTGGATCATGCTTTAGATAGATTAAATGCATAGAGCAACCGGTTTCTTTTAATTGCTACGAGGATTGGTTTTATAAAATCTTCATTCGTTGCTCCTACATCCTATCTTCTAACACATTCTTTGGTGCCTAGAGGTTTATTAATTTATCTAGACCAATAATATAGAAAGTTTTTGTGACATAAATACCAAGATAAACAATGCCTACATTATTTTGCCTGATAAGTTTTATTATTTCTAATAGGAAGTAGAGGGATAGGTCTCCATTTGACCATTCCAAGGGAAGACCAATTAGGGGTAAGGCTTACATGAAATTATATTCAAATGCCAGATTCATTTCTTAATAGAAACATTATTTCTAAGCATGGGAAGGATGTATGGAATAGGTTGAAGAGGGGATCATCAGAAGTTTGAAGAATTCTAGTGGATGGGGATAAATACCTTTGACCTTTGATAAGATGGAATACAGCTCATGGAGATAAGGTGAGGAACTTGGGAGATATTTGGATATTAGATAGAAATCTAGAAAGATAGTCATCAATCTATGATTTTTGGAGTTTGTAAGGAATTAATGTAACACAACTTCTAAAGTTGGATGGCTAGTGGAATGTTTTTAAATTATAGTAACACTTTAAAGAGAAAATTGTCCAATGTAATTTACAAATTCCAATTTATTCAAGCTTAACCAAAAATCAGTTGGGACTTATATATGATGTCATGGAAATCTATCATGTTTTGGCATATAAAAAGTCTCTGAATCTAGTTACTACAATATTTGGGTGCCTAAACGTAGAGACAAAAGCTCCAGGAAAACATAGAGAGAGAAAGTTATGTTTTGTTTCAAATTTTTCCTTTCCATATATTTGGCGAGTTTTTCATCGATGACGGAGGAAGCAGCGGCGTTCGCCTCTGATCACTGGAAACCTCACGGTAGTCCATCTTCAACCTTTGTTCAGTTCAATTACTTGGTTATATCCTTCAAAGCAGATCCTTTCAAGATCAATGAGTCTTCATCTATTATTTTTCTAAAAAAATCTCCTCCTTTTTTTGGCAAAGGAAAAGGAATTGTGACTCTAGCTCCAGCTAAGATTCCTTGCCCAGCTAGCGGGATAACACCAACTAGAAACTTTAATGACAAAGATGCCTCATCTTCTTCGGGCATGAAATTATTTGTGAATGGGTTTAGTAACAATGTTATGAAACCTCTATTTTTGGAGAATGGTGTATCCTTTCACATATTCTAATGGAGAACACTTCTGATGTTTGTAATAATGCTGATGAAGAAATCCCTAAAGAAATTTCAGATAGGAATCAAGGACAAAATATTCTCAATTCATGGGTTAGGAGACCCAATATAAAAGTTAATTTTTCAAGAGACAAATCCTTAATTTCAGAAGATGGAAAAGCAATTAAACTGAATGAATCATGTATTAAGGTGAATTCTGAGAAACTACAATATTCTATTATAGTGGAGGTATTTGGGGAGAATGCTCTTGTTAATGTGATAGCTAGAGAGCTTCGTCGTTAATGGAGTGTGTTTGGGAAGTTTCACATTACTTCTCTTGGACTAGGATGGATTGTTTGTTCCTTCTTTGCTATTGAAGCTGTGGATAAAGTTTTAAAAGGAGGGCCTTGGTATGTTAATGGGCATATAGTTGGAATAGATAGGTGGTATCCCCTATTTTCTCCTTCTTCATTAAAAGGATTAACTTCTCCAATATGGGTCAGATTTCCACACTTTCCTTTAATTTGTTTGGATGAAGACAATGTGGCTAAAATTGCTTCAATGATAGGTCAACCTCTATGGATTGATGGTAACATGTTTCAAAGGAGCATGAGTGAGTATGCTAGAGTATGTGTTTGTATGGATCTAGATCAACAATTCCCAACAGGTGTTTGGGTGGAAAGATTATATGGTCGCTTCTTTCAAAAGGTAGAGTATGTGAAAGTTTCATCTTTTTATTTTAAATATGGAAAGGTGGGCCACTTTGTTGATAAATGCAAAGAAGGAATGTTTGTAAGTTATGAGGCAAATCTAAAGAGTTCAGAATTGGGAAAGGAAACCCAGCCTCTTTAGCAGGAAGGAAATTCAGACGAGGCTTATGGGCCTTAGATTCTTGTCAAAAATATGAGAAGAAGAAGGAATGTGTTTCCTGCAGCGGGTAATGTAAATTAAAAGGTTGCCAATTTCTAGAAAACTAAAGCAGATTTTGTTAAAAAATCATCCAATAATTCCACTCAAATATTTGATCAAATATTTGAAGAAAATCTAGTTCAAAATGTAGATGACGTAGTAGAAGCTATTATTGTTTTGCTCGCAATGGAGGAAGGCACCTCTGTAGTGTTGTGAATATATTTTCATGGATTATGATTTTGATGATAGCAAACACTCTTATTTCTCTACGACTACCTTACCTACTGACATTTCATGTCCACAAGATCAGACTGCATTTTAAAACCAGCTCAAGATTGGGTAGACTAGGTCTGAGTCATTTTGTACCTTTTTCTTTTCTTGAGGATATTGTAATTGGTATGGCTCCTGATGCTAAGTAACCTTTCACACACACACCTTGGAAGAATTTCTGATTGTTCCCTAGAGTTTACTGATTTTGATAACATCGTCCGGGTTGATATTTATATCGGTCTAGACGATCTATTCAAAAATAAAAACCCTTATTAGGGCATCCTCATTAAGGCATCTGTCATTAAGCATATCATCCTGGACAATCCTTGTATTGGCTAGGATGATAAGCTCAAATAAAAAGGAATCAGATGCCAGACCTATTTAAGAAAAAATTATTTTTGGACATCGTCCAGGATCCATTACATCGTCCAAGAAAATTTAAAATAATTATGCCTAAATTAATCTGGTAATTGAGGAAAGAAATTAAGGCTTCATTTATATGATCACATCATCCTGGAGGATCACAGGATCGTACAGGATGATCAGTTCAAAAACCCTTGTTTGCTCCTGGATGATTAACATCGGCCAGCTCCTATTCAGAGCGATGTTTTGGAAAATTTTCCTTTGTTTTAAAGTAATCATCCGGGATGATATGTATATCATCCTGGACGATAAGAATAAATTTCTTCTATTCATCCCAAATCGTCCTAGCTGATTAAGCTTAAATTGCACTGGACGATAATGTCAGAAAATTTCATTAATGAGCTCATTTTGAGATCTTCCATTTAAGCTTTGAAAAGACACTTGGTAAATGTCTTTGGCAGCCATTGTAGATTCGTTATTTTGGGAGAAACTTGAAGAGAGAGCTTGAAAGGGAGAGAGGAAAGGGCGAAGTTTGAGAGAGGGAGAAGATCCTTAGATGGGGACTCAAGGGAGTGTGGACGGGGAATCCACAATGTTGCTCCGACGAGCTTGCACCTTAGTACCGTCGTATTCAAGGCTTATCTTGAGGGAAGTTCACAGAAGAAGAAGATCTTTTTGGTGTCAAAGGACCCGGCAACTCCGTCGGACCAGGGAAGGTGGAAGTGATTTTTTAAGGGCTTCTCCGCCTAGCTGTGGGGGCTAAAGGAGAGAGACTAAGTTGACTGCAATACTCGGAGGGTGCCTCCGAGGAGTGGACGTAGGTCAAGGTTTGATCGAACTACTATAAATCTGGTGTGTTCTTTCCTTTATTTGTTCCGCATTTAATTTTTGCATTGTATTTTCTTTGTGGTGAATCTTGGTTTGTGTTTTGTATACCGATTCACCCCTTTTGGTTAGCCTTGGGACTAGTTCATAAGGGCCTAACATCCCTAACAAACATTTAAGTGGTATCAGAGTACTTTCAAGTGGTATCAGAGCACTTTCAAGTGGTATCAGGGCACTTTCAAGTGGTATCAGAGCGTAATTCATAAATTAAGTTTTTGAAAGCTTTTGAATTTTTGATCTCTGGCTAATTTTTATAATCGTAATACTATGAAAGGGTATTCTATTACCCGACCACCTTTGTTTGATAATATCCCTTTTGATTTTTTGGAAAACTCGCATGTCTACGTTTTTACAATCAATTGATTATCTCATGTGGATGCTTGTCTAGGATGGTTGTACACCTCCAACTGGAAAACTTAATGATGTTACTGTTCCACTTTCTTTTACTGAATGGAATCTCGATGATAGAGATTTACTATAATTAAATGCAAAATGTTTGAATTGTTTTTTCTGTGCTTTAAAATCGGAAGATTACATGCGTGTTTCTACTTTCACTACTGGTAAAAAAATTTGAGATAAATTGTGTATCACCTATGAAGGTACAAATGAAGTTAAGCAATCACATTTGAATATTCTCTTACATGATTACAAACCTTTTCATTTGAAACATTCTGAATCGATTTCTGAAATGTATACAAGGTTTACTCATATTGTTATTTCTTTGCATGCCTTAGGAAGTGAACACACTAACTATAAAAAAGTTAATAAAATTTTAAGATGCTTGCCTTCCTCTTTTGATGTTAAAATCACTGCAATTACTGAATCTGAATATTTGAATACCTATTCGATTGACAACTTACTTTGCTCACTCATTGCTTACGAGCAAGGGGTGAATCAAAGAAATCTTGGTGCAGGTGAGAAAAGGAAGGATAAAACTATGGCATTGAAGGCCAATGACACAGACTTCGACTCTTCTGGGTCTAAAAGCGTTGATGTTGCCATCATCACTAGGCAAATCAAAAGCTTTCTAAGGAAGAACAACAATTATCATCAAAAATGGAAAAGAGGTAAGGATAGTAAAAATTGTAAAAATTCCTTTAATCTTATTTGTTATGAATGCAGGAAGTCTGGACATGTTAAAACAGATTGTCCTACTCTCAAGAAGCATCCAAGCATGGAGAACGACGAGGAGAAATCTAAGTTCAGGAAGGATAAGAAGCAAGTCCAAAAGGCATTCTAGGCGAAATCTACAACTGACTCCTCTGAGACTGAGGTAGAGAAGGAGACAACAAACTTGTGCTTAATGGTAGATGATCATCTCGATCAAAGTGACCAAGAAGAGGTATGTGAACCAACATACGACCAACTGCTTGAAATATGTGAAAAAATTCATGCATCATATAGAAAATTTAAGAAAACTCATGTTAGTTTGAAATTGGAGTTTATGGATTTACAAAAAGAACATGAAATTTTGATTAAAGATCACCTCCAAAATGATAGCAATCACATGTCTCTACTTGATAAATTTGATGATTTAAATAAAAAGCATTCTGAATTAATTGTTGTGCATGATTCTTTGAAAGTTTTCTACAACTCGCTTGAATCTAATTTTAAAGCTTCTTCTAAAAAATATGAGCATAAAAAAAATTTTTTAGATGTTGATTTAGAAAATGCTAACTTGAGGTTTAAAACAAAATTAAATGCACTTGAGACAAATTGGAATACATCAATAACTGATCTAAAGCCAAAACCTAGGAAGAGGCATTATAACCTGAACCAATTAAGAAATCCTTTTCCTGGTATTAGATGTTTTTCATGTGACATGCTAGGATACATTTCACACACTTGTACTATTCACCATAGTACACATTGAGTTTCGAGACCAAATCTGCATGTTTCATAGCATAACATAGATGCCTTACATTCTAATTTTTATAAGGAGGGACCTAAACTTGTTTGGATTTCTAAATCTGACATTGATAATTTTTATAAGAGTACTCTCACCAAGGACCTTGCAAGAGCATATGATACCTGGACAAACGGAGGCTCCCGACTCATAATTGCTTAAACATGCTATTTAATAATTTCTGGAATTAAATGTTTTATTCATTTTTATGTTTTTTTGTGTTTTTTCTTTAGATTTATTTTTTCTTTCTTTTTTCTTTTCTTCTCCTTTTCATTAATTTTTTTTTTAATTTATCTTCTTTTTTTGTGAAGTTCTTTATGATCAACACACATGTTCACCTTTTTAAAAATAAAAAACCTACCTCCTATTTGTCTTGCATTCTTATGTAAGTTATAGTTGACTTCTCTAAAAACAGTCAAATGAAGGAAACTCATGATTTTGACTCTTAATCTTTATTTCCTAAAATAGGTTATTCTACTTTTGATTTAAAATCTTCATCATATTTTAAATTGGATTTTGAAACTGAATCTTTTTCATCTCCCTATATTTTATCTATCCCATAGGAATCTTTTGCATGTTGTTGAATCTACCTCATAATTTTCTTAATCAAGTAGTCCGTTGTGTCAATATAATGGGTTTACTTTTGTTTTTAAAATTTCAGAAAGATAGCATATTTAAAAAAAAACATGGCCAATGATGCCAAATAAAAAAAAAGTGGCTAATGAAGCAAAATCAAAAGATGCTCAATGACGCCAAATTGAGAAAGATACACAAAGTGTATCAAAAAGTAAAAGATGTGCAAAGAGCACCAAAAATTGACAAGAGGTATAAAATGAGCCCACAAAAAATATGCTTACTTTTTCTGTATTACTTAAAGCTTAAGAAAACCCTTGATATTTTTGATACTTGATTTTGAAAATCATGATTCTTGATTCACCAATTTTTGTATTAATCTTCTATTATATATGTTTTATGAAAGGGGTTATGAAAAATTAGTGTTTCTTCTTCTAATTTATTCCTTGATTTAGATATTGGATTAAAAAGTTTTTGAGTCTTTAAAAGAACTTGAGCTTGGATTAACAATTTTTGAATTTCTAACCTTTTCTGGATTATGCGTTGTCAATCCATTCCTTACTAAGTTTTTGAATAAAATCAAGAGGTAACTTTCTCATTTTAAAAATATTTGATTTTTTTTCTTTTCACTAGATTAGGGATCGTTTTGGTTTTTATTTGTTATTTTGATTATTTGTGCCCCTCCTCTTTTTGATAATGCTAAAGGGGGAGAACATATTTTTGTATTTGTATCTTTTTTTTTCTTCATTCAAAAATTAAAAACAACAAAAATTTTTGATTTCCTCTATTTTTAAAGTTTTAATTTAGTGAGGGGTATATTAGGAGAACAAGATTTCTTTTTTGCAAATTCAACCAATAATGTTTGCCATCATAAAAAAGGGGGAGATTATTGCGAATTTATTTTCATGGATTATGATTTTGATGATAGCAAACACTCTTATTTCTCTAAGACTACCTTACCTACTGACATTTTAGGTCCACAAGATCATACTGCAATTTGGAACCAGCTCAAGATTGAATAGACTAGGTTTGACTCAGTTTGTACCTTTTTCCTTTCTTGAGTCTATTGCAATTGGTGTGACTCCTGATGCTAAGTAACCTTGCACACACGCACCTTGAAAGAATTTCTAATTGTTCCCTAGAGTTTATTGATTTTGGTAACATCATTCAGGATGATATTTATATCGGCCTGGACGATCGATTCAAAAATAGAAATCCTAATTAGGGAAACCTCATTAAGGTAGTCGTCATTAAGCACATCATCTTGGATGATCCTTGTATCAGCCAGGACGATAAGCTTAAATCAGAAAGAATCAGCCGCCAGATCTATTTAGGAAAATTTTATTTTTGGACATCAGCCAGGACGATCCATTACATCGTCCGAGATGATTTAAAACATTTATGCCTAAATTAATTTGGTAATTAAGGAAAGTAATTAAGGCTTGATTGATATGATCACATCATCCTGGACGATCGTAGGATCGTATAAAACGATCATCTCAAAAACCCTTGTTTGCTCCTAGATGATCAACATCAGCCAGCTCTTATTTAGAGAGATGTTCTAGATGATTTTCCTTTTTTTTTTGAACTAATCATTCGAGATGATATTTATATCATCCTAGACGATAAGAAAAATTTCTTCTGTTCATCCGAGATCTTCCTGGCTGATTAGGCTTAAATTACACTGATCGTATAGGACGATATTTATATCATCCTGGATGATAATGTCGGCAAATTGCATTAATGAACTCATTTTGAGAACTTCTATTTAAGATTTGACAAGACACTTGGTAAGTGTCTTTGGTAGACATTGTAGCTTCGTTGTTTTGGGGGAAACTTGAATAGAGAGCTTGAAAGGGAGAGAGGAAAGGGTGGAGTTTGAGAGAGGGAAATGATCCTTGGATGGTGACTAGAGGGAGTGTGGAGGGGGATTCCACACGGTTGCTCCGATAAGCTTGCACCTTAGTACCATCGGATTCAAGGCTTGTCTTGAGGGAAGTTCACATAAGAAGAAGATCTCTTTCGTGTCAAAGGACCTGGCTACTCTGCCGCACCGGGGAAGGTGGAATTAATTTTGTAAGGGCCACCTCGCCTAGCTGTGGGGGCTAAAGGAGAGACATTGAGTTTAGTGCAATACTCGGAGGGTGCCTCCGAGGAGTGGACGTAGGTCATGATTTGACCGAACCACTATAAATCTGGTGTGTTCTTTCCTTTATTGTTTTCGTATTTAATTTTTGCACTTTGATTTCTGTGGTGAATCTTGGTTTGTGTTTTGTATACCGATTCACCCCTTTTGGTTAGCCTTGCGACTAGCTCATAAGGTCCTAACATCCCTAACAAACTTTCAAGTGGTATTAGAGAACTTTCAAGTGGTATTAGAGCACTTTCATGTAGGTTCTAAAATTAGAGATGTTTCAGTTATGGTGAAGGTTTTCAAAGAAAATACATAAGTTGCTGTAGCTCCTGTAAGCACTGGAACCATTCCAATGATTCATAATCCAATTGATGATAAGAATAAGTTTAATATTCTTAACCTCTGCTTAGAAGAAGTGGAGGGGTTCCTTGGCTCAGAATCAGGGGAAGGGGAACTAGAAGAAGGAGAATTATAGAATAATAATATGAAGTGTAGTGATACTAAAATAGAAACGTTGATTGCTGAACCTAGAAAAGTTAAAGGTAAGCTTTTAAAAGAGCTTAATTCACTGGAAAAAGAAAATATTTTTTACTCAAAGAAGGAAAGGAGAAGCAGCTAAGAAGATTAAGAGTGGGAGTAATCCCATTTTTAAGCTGAAATGACATCTCTAGCCTTTTGGAATTGCAGGGGGGCTAGGCAGATAAATGCCTCTAGCAATTTAAGGGAGTAATTGAAAGAGTATGATACTTTCTTTGTTGGGTTAGTTGAAACGAAGGTTTCGTTATTTGATAGATTAGAAGTCAATAAATTGTTAGGAGATAGTTGGGATTTCTTTTGTGTTCCAGCAGAAGGACTTTAAGGAGGAATTTTTATTTGTTGGAAGACCAATATTTATTCTTTTTCAGTGGTTCATGCTTCATCTCAAGTTATGGTTGGATTGTTTAAAATTCCAAACAGAGGTGAGTGGTTGGAAGCCATGGTATATGGAAGCAAAGATATTTATAAGAGAAGGCAATTGTGGGAAAGACTAGAAGCTTATTCGGATACCCATCTTCCTTTCACTATGGGAGGAGACTTCAATTGCATATTGACTCAAGAGAAAAAGAGGGGTAGTTAGAGGTTTGTTTTTTCTAAAGGACCTCAAGACATGAATATGTTTAAGAATACCTGTGATTTCCATGATATTGGAATAATTGGTCCTAAATTTTCTTGGTGCAACAATAAGAAAGGGGAGCACGCATTTTAGAAAGATTGGACAGCTGCCTTCTCAATTTGATTGCTTTGAAGGTTATACAACCAGCAATAGTCTGCCATCTTGGTAGAATTGCTTCAGACCACTACCCAATAGTGATTAAATTTTCTTACTTCAGGATTCTGTAAGTTTAAAAAACTACAGTTTGAAGAAATCTAGACTTCATTTCCAGCTTCTAGATCAATAGTAGCTAAGTCATGGATGAAATCTGCTAGAGGGGATGACGTTTAAGTACTGATTTTAAAATTTAGAAGAGCATTGAAGGCATTATTCCATTGGAGCAAAGCTAAGCATTCGAATCTAAACATTTTAAAAGAAAAATTGAGGGAAGAGATCCTTGAGTTGCAAGAGGAAGAGGCCAATACAGGTGGATTATCAGATGAGAAAGTCTGTTTGCTGAAATTCAAGGTAAAGGAGTTAAATTCTACTATGGGTCAGCTTAGTTCTTGTTGGAGACAAAGAGCAAAAGTCAAGTGGATTAAAGATAGAGATTCAAATTCAGAGTATTTTCACTTTGTTCATTCAGCAAGGCGTAATAGCAACTTCATCAAAGAAATCAAAGACACCAATGCTATATTGTCAGAGGAGCAAAGTAAAATTGAAGAAAATCATTTTTAGTATTCCAAATAAAAATGGAAAGATAGAAGATGTTCTCTAGCTAGATGTCCGAAGTTAAATGGAGTTCTAGACGAAGAAGATAGAAGCCTGCTCATGTTCGATTTTTCTAAGGAGGAACTGGAATCAGTTATCCATCAATTGTAAGGTAACATATCTCCTAGCTTAGATGATATATCATACTCCTTCATAAAATTTTATTGGCTTATAATTAAAGATGAAGTTTGGAAGGCTGTTAGTAAATTTTTTAATTTAGGAGTTATGTGTGCGGAGTGGAAAGAAACTTCTATAGTTCTCATTCCCAAGCTTAAGAATCCACTGAACCCTTTTTTTATAGACCTATTAGTCTTTGCAAATCCATTTACAAGATTGTAGCAAGAATGTAATTGAACCGATTACTTTGCTTTATTCCAAAAACAATCTCAGAAAATCAAGTTGCTTTTATAAGGGGTAGATCCATATCTGAAAATATCTTGCTCACTCAAGAAATTATTAGTAAGTTTAGATATTCTAAAGCAAAAAAGGTATGATGGCTATCAAAGTGGACATGAAACAGGCATACGATATTATGGGATGGATGACCTTGAAGCAAGTTTTAGAGCAATTTGGTTTCCCGTGGAAATTCTTGAATTTATTACTACAATGTGTGGTTGATACTAAGTATTCCATTCTAATTAATGGCTTTAATACGAAATGGATTCGGGAAAAATGTGGATTCAGGCAGGGATGCCCATTATCTCCCTATTTGTTTATTATGTGCTCTCAATTGTTAACTGAAGCCTTCAATCAAAAAGGTGCAAAGATTGGAATCAAGGTTGCCCCTACTCCAAAAAAAGTATCACATTTGCAGTATGCTGATGACATTATAGTTTTTTCTATAGCCAATCAAAGGAATGCAAAGTAGATTATGAAGAATTACAGTAACTGGATAGGATAAAGAATTAATGTGCAGAAATCTTCATTACTTTTTGGAAATTTGGTGAGAAGAAGTAAATCCAAGGCTCTCTCTAAAGTTCTGGGAATAAAAGCAATAAATGAGTTGACTTATCTTGGTGTTAGAATGACTCTGAGAAGATTAACATCTTCAAATTTTCAAGGTTTGCTTGAAAAAGCTTATGATAAGCTAAATATATGGGGAAATCGGTTCCTAACATTGTCTGGTAAACTTCAACTCATTAAGTCATCATTCTTAACTATTCCTATCTTCTTTTCTACTCATTCTCTAGTTCCAATGGGAGTGTTGAAAGAATTGGGCAAGTTGAGTAGGGAATTTCTATGGAAGAAATAAGATAGGAGCAAGGGACTTCATTAGGTTGATTGGGAAACTCTATGTAAACAAAAAATGCTGGGAGGTCAAGGAGTTGTTTTAGCATTTGAAAAAATAGGACCTTGGAGAGATAAATTTGCATGGAGTCTTTTATCTAATCCTTTTTCTTTGTTGAATAGAATCTTAATTGCAAAGTATGTGAAAGATATCCAGAATTTGAAAGATAGAAATGGAAAATCATCTACATGGAAGATTATTATCAATGGAGCTAAATTTCTACAACAAATTGTGATATGGAAGGTCTCAGATGGGAAGAGTATTGATACAACTAAAGATATTTGGATCCTAGAAAAATATATTGATAGGTGGCCAACCTTTATTGCTGAATTACAAGAAGAACAATGCTGTATTAAGTTTTTTATTCATGAAGGCAACTGGAATGTCTTGAATATGCAGCAGGTATTTGGAAAGGAGCTTGTGGAACTTATATGCTCTATTTCGATTAATGTTGAAACTCAAAATGATGAAATGGAAACTATGTTTAAGCATTCTGGAAAGACGTTGGCAACTTTAATTTCTGAACAAAACAGAAGATATGAAGAGGAGGATGGTAACAGGAGATGGGTAAAGAATTTAAAATTAAGATATAGGGTGGAGCTTTTTTGGTTGAGATTGATACACAAGGCAATTTCATCTAATGAGTTCTTGATGTATAGAAGACTTATTAACCATAATGGCTGTCCGAGAGGGTGTAGTGCAGTTAAGGTCATTAATGTTCATTGCCCTTTCATCCGAGAAGTAATAAAGGTCATTAATAAATGGGGATTTAGAATTTCCTTTTTTATCTGATTTGTATAACTGTTATAAGGAGCTGGCAGAAATGTCAAAATCCAATCCTTTCATGGATAAATTATATTGTTCAGCTATTTTCTTATCTTGGAAAAGTAGAAACAAGCTTATTCATGGTAACAAGGAGGATGGCCTTAATGTTATAGTAGCAAATTCACTAAGTTTTGCTTCATCCTCGATTAATTATGATCTAATTTTGGTCAAGTTAAGGATATTTTCTTCCGCTTGGAACCCCCCTCCAACTGATTGGACCAAACTTAATGTTGATGCTTCTCTTAACAAATCGTATAGTGCAGGCGTAGGAGTAATAAGAGACAACAAAGGAAAGTTTTTGTTTGCCTTTGGTTTTAAATGTCTGCATTGGGACTGCTCGGATTTGGAGATGGAAGAAATTATATCCTTGAGAAAGCTAATTCAAAAATGGATGTATGAGGCAAAAGGAATCATTATCGAGGGGGATAATTATAATGTTATGAAGTATGTCCAAGATGTCTTGAAGGAAGGAATAACCAAAGGTAACGGCTCAAGCCATGATGACTTCTTCTTTCTTAGAAATTTTAATCAAGTGATTATTCAATTTGTGAATACGGAGTGCAATAAGTTAGCGGATTGTTGTGCTAACTATGCTTGTTCTTGTGATTTTGTTTGGGATAGTTTAGATAGCAATATGGTTCCTCTTTTTTTTTTTAATTGTTAAAGGAGGAATGTGATAGGTTTTTCTTTGCCTAGGTTCTTTTTCTTTGCCCTGTTTTAATAAAATTGCTTCGAGCATTTCACAAAAAAAAAAAAAAAAATTTGGTGCCTAAAGTGGATGAGGTGTTTGAAATTGAGGCCTAGGGAGATGTTGTTTCGGGGGAGGATAAGAAGAAATGCATTGCTAACTAATGAGTGGTTTATGTACAAAAGACTACAGGATGGGAATCTATATTTAAGCGGATGTCAACTAGTTGAAGACATTGATCATATTTCTGTTTACTATAGGAAATTGCAAGAAGTAATAGCCAAATTCATCTATTAGGATATTCAAATTCTTGTATTTCAATCTTTGTTAAAATATTTTGAAGAATTGGAGAGGAAATTAAAATGCAACATTTGTTTGGTAAGAATTTATTACAGTGATGTTTATCACTCTTAGAGAGCAAGAAATGCCACCAGGCATGGAAATTTAGTGGCAACACCTTTAGTTATTACTTTATATATTATAGCTTGTTCTATGCAACCTCATTTAATGTAATTATGGAGAGCTGAGGTCTCAAAGAGTTGAATCATAAATCTTGGCACTCCCACCTCTTAATTAGATAAAATTCAATGTTGATTCATCTCTACTCAAATCCAACAAAATAGGCAAATGAGGTGTTATAAGAAATCACAAATGTAGATTTCTACTGGCTTTTGGGAAGCAAACTTTGTATTAGGATATTGCACAATTGGAGTTTCTTACTATTATTGTTATCAGTAATGTCTTACAAGGATGGATGCATGAAAAGAAAGGAATTATGATAGAGGGGGACAATGTGAACATCATAAAGATGCTTCAAAACTCTATGAAGAAAATCAAATGTTAAAGCAATGACAGCTTGAAGCAATAATTATCCTTTCTGAATGTCTTCAACCAAGTTTTTTCTCATTATATTTCTAGATATTATAATAGATTAGTAGATTATTATGCCTCATATGCTAATTTTAGGAATTTTTGTTCAGATAACGTATTAGATCACTACTATAAAATCAAAATTTACCAGTGGTTATCATTATTTTTCTAGCGGTTACGAAAACTACCGATGGTTTATTAACAGTCAATATAAAGTGTGTACGAAATGAACTGTGGTGATCTATTTCTGGCAATTAACTTTACCAGTGGCTTTCCAACAACATGAACAACTAGTAATTTTTGGTGGTCATAGCTTCGGTGACTGCCGGTTAGTTACTGACGGCTTACCGGCCATCTTAAATGCTGGTTTTACTGGCAGTCTAGCCGTCACTATAATCAACACACAAATGGAGTTCGAAATCAACATATATAACATTCAATAGGAAACCACAATCAACAAATCAAAATCCACAATAACCATTACCAAATGTTTAAACAAAACGAAATGCATATGTTCTACAATAAACAAAACATATCAAATCCACAACATGATGTCCATAATACACCAAAAAGTTTATCAAACAAATAACAACACTTATCTTCCTTTGTATCCTTGCTGCCCTGTGATTCATGTGTCAGCTTTTGCTCTTTCTTCTTTTGATTTTCATCTTTATAGGCTCGTAGCTCTTCTTGCATCTTATTGCAATCTATGCTGCACAACTCTCTCCTAAAGTTTTAAAGTTTAACACATTAGTTAAAAAAAAAATCAAACCCTAAATTTGGGGCATTATCGGAGTGCTCAATCGATGAGTTTGGATGGCAGAATGCGGGCGTGATCGGAGGTCAGAGTGAGGGAAAGATCATAGGCCAGAGTTAGGGTGTCGACGATCAGATTCCTACTAAGGTAGTCGGAGGCGCGATCGTGAGCGTGAGCATTCTAGAGAAATGGATATGCCAAGAAATAAGGAAGGTTCATTTTGGCCAATATTAGGTCAATTTTCGACAATTTTTTTTTTGTCAAAATAGCCATAAATAAAATTACTTAACATCGGTGGCTTGGCCGCCGATAAATGTGCCACTAAAAAAGAAAACTGGCAGGCTACCGGGGGCTATTATACCGCCGATAATTATGGTGATGTATATTATTAAACATCGCCAAAAAAATCATTGGTTAATATCGGTAGTTAGACTGCTGGTTTAACTGCTAATAATTTCGGCGGTCATATGACCACTAGAATTACCGCCCGTAAATGTTGAATTTCCTGTAGTGGATAATGACCTTCTTTCAACTTTACTAGTTTTGTTATGGAAGCAATGTGATCGAGTTTCTTTCACCTAGTTAATTATAACTTTCTTTTCTTATCAATGCAAATTGAAAATCTTAAAAAATAAAAGGGATCAAATCAAGTGCATAGATTCCTTCATTTTCTTTATGTTGTTTATTTAAATTAATTCCATTTATTTAAATCATTTAATTAGGTTTATTTAATTAATTTGAATTGAACTTAATTTATGATATGGATTAATAAATTTCTAAAAACTTAAATTATTTATTATTCAATGATTTTTATTTTCATTATTTTATTTTCAATTTTAAAATTTTAATTAAATATTTTATGAATTTCTTATAATTATTTTTGTTGAATTAATTAATTAATTTTAATTTTTATTTATTATTTTATTCATTTATATATTTATGTTTACAAGTTTATTTTATTTTTATTTTTATTTACTATTTATTTACTTAATATGTTTATCTATTTTACCATTAAGGAAATTACCTTTAACTTAGTTATGTTGACCAAACTTTGACATTTGTTTTTTTTAGAATTTTAGAGGCATATAATTTTTGACAAATTTTATATTTAATTTATAGTTCAATGCAATTTATTTTATATTTTTAATATTTTCATTATTTATTTATAGTTTTATTAAAATTAGCCTAATTAAATGAATGAAATAATTCAAGTAATTAGGTAATTTTAACTTTTGAACAAAATCAACTATAATCTACTTGAAATCATCACCAAAGGTCATGAGAGACCTCTAATGATGGTCCAAAAGTTTCAAATTATTTAATAATTTATTTTTATTTAAATTATTTTATTTATTTATTTTTATACTTTCATTTAATTGTTTTATTTATTTTTATATTTGAAGTTTTTGATTGGGCTTTTATTTTTTATTTAAAGTATATATATTTGAGGTTGAATGAATTTTAGTAAATATATATTTTTAAAATTTGATTTGAATTTTTAATAATTTATTAAAAATCCTTTTTTTATAATTTTTCTTGAATCAAGGTCCTTAAAGGGACATCCAGCTCGCTACTGATCTGAAGAACTACAAGAAAAATAAAAAAAGAATCTAAGAGCCGAATATCCCTACTAAGCCCAAATACAAAGCTCCAAATAACATTCAAGAAACAAAAAAGAAAAGGAATAAGTAGATCACATTTAGCACCGCCTTTCCAATCATAGTCTAGCCCTACACAAAATGAGAGCGAGTCTCCGAGACCTTGAAAAAAAGCCTGCATTGACACTAGACAAAATAATTAAGAGCAAAGATAATATAAAAAAGAAATTAAAAAAGCTAGGCCAATAGATCAAACTCCAGACTAAGAGAAATTTCTCCAATTTAGCATAATTGAAAGTGATAATGATATTAAAATAGCCCTTACACTTTCCATCAGTATAAGCAAATAGCAGCAATAAATGAATGGAGTGACTGATAACAAGAAAAAATATTCAACAACAACAGGCTTTGCAACTATAAAAGATAATATTATGATGCCATCAACCATTAAACTAAAATAGTAAATCATAAAAATTGTCAAATAGAGAGCCAAACCTGTTGTAAAAAGAGTTACCTAAAAAATTATAATTATAAAAGAAGAACATACTTAAAATCATAATAGGAGATCCAGCTATGATAACTATAGCAATGACCCAAATAGTTAGTAGACCAAAACCAAAGGACACCCAGATTTAAGCAACAACTGATACAATTCCAAACAATAAAAAAAACCAAATTTCTTAGCATCAAAAATGAGAAATGGGTTATCCAAAGATCTGAAGTCATTTAAAAGTATGTATAGGTTGTTAGACCTAACACAATTTTTCCAAGGCTAACAAAGAGGGGGTAGGGATGAATTGGTAATTTAAAAATTTCTCTTGAATGAAAAACCATTTTAAAATTTCTTTGCATAATAATTAAAGTTAAAAAAATAAAAATTTTTAACCACTTAAAAAAAATGTGCAGAAAAAAAAATAAAATTGTGGGAAAATAAAAAACATAGAAATTTATAATGGTTTGGTCTAACTAGACCTACATCCACTTCTTGAAGACTCCCTCTTCAGGTTTTGGACTATTACCAAAATTATTCTCCTTCTGCACCCATAGCAAAGTGGAGAAGCCTCTATAATTACCCCCTCTTCCACCAATCTTCAGTATAACAGAGTACCTTCATCCTTTCACACCCTCTAAGTGTCGGTAGAGTACCATCATCCTTTCACACCATCCAAGTGTCGGTAGAGTACCGTCATCCTTTCACACCCTCCATGTGTCAGTAGAGTACCATCATCCTTTCATACCCTCCAAGTTTGGGTAGAGTACCAGCATCCTTTCACACCCTCTTGGTGTTAGCAGAGAATTGACATCCTTTCACATCCTCTTGGTGTTGATAGAGAGCTAGATCTTCTCTCAAACAAATTGAAAGAAGTATGGAAGAGAATTGACAACACAAAAAGAGATTCTTACCTTTGAGTAACCTTATGATACTTTTGCACTCTCCTGTTTCAAGAACTCTATCACAAAATATTTTCCCAAAACCCCCTTTCACTTGTTCTCCAAGAAAATATGAAGACAAAAACATTACAAATCAGTTTCTAACGGCTTTATATAGGTAAGACACAAAAAAACCTTCTGAAAAACAAAAAATTTCAATTTTGATCGACCATGATCGCACAATACGACTGACGATCATACATACGAACAACATAAGATTTACTCATATGATAATGTACGAACTATTTTCATACACGTTAATCATACAATACAAAATGTAAAGCATCCTGGACAAACAATTCAAAAAATTTACCTGTTCGTATGGACGAAAATGTTTGCATCTATTTCATACACTAAATGTCATATATATGATGTCAATATCATCTCTAATAAATAGTTCAAAAATTTACCTGCTCATATGGACAATCTTGACTATAGATGACGTCCAGAGTACAAAATAGCTCGGGGTGTGACTTCTTCACCTCCAGCTTTTGGAGACGACAGAGCAAATTTCTTCCCTGGAGTGAAGGTTAATGTTAAGATGAACAAGCCTTTAATAATCAATGAAGGAGGACTGTTGTTAAAGAAACAAATTTCAGAAGTCACCGATAAGGGAAAGGGAATCTTGATGGAGGATAAACTGGAGAATTTTGGGTTGTTGGGAAAGGCCCATTTGGCTAAGGGAGAGAAGGCATTTTCTCCGTCATCAAAATCAAAGGCTGGAACAAACAATGAGTCCAATGCAGTTGGACTATGAAAGATGTGAGAAAGAAGATTCCAATCGGAGGTGGCTGTTGGTACGAATGAAGCAGAGAGTTATGGAAGGAAAAAGATTCTGGCAATTGAAGATAATTCAAAATCTGATCTGGAGGAGGTGCGGGAATGCGTAAAAGGTGAACTGATGTGGTGTGATGAAGTTACTGATGAATTGCCTAAATGGAGTAATCTAGGAAATCATCAGATTGTTTGGTTAAAGAATAAAAATATTAGGGTTGCTGAATTGGAATTCGGCAACTGCATAGCTGAGGATGGAAAATCTATCAAGCTTAATGTGGAAAAAGTGATGGAGAACTCCAAAAAGATTGATAAGTCATTGGTGGTGAAAATATTCGATGGTGATGTTCTTTTTTCTTCAATAAGCTTTGAATTGAGGAGACAGTGGGGTCAATATGGAAAATTCCATCTCCTGGTGCATGGGAAGGGATGGATTCTATGCTCGTTCTATGAACCTGAACATATGGAGGCAGTGCTAACCATTGGTCTATGGTTTGTTAATGGAAACATAGTGGGAAATGAAATATGGTCTCAAAGGTTTGATCAAAATTTGCTTAAAGGGCTATCTGCTTCTATATGGATCAGATTGCCCAACTTACCACTACATTGTTGGGATGAGATAAACATTTACCATATAGAATCCATGGTGGGAAAGCCTTATTTGATTGACAGCAAAATGTTCCAGTGGTCCAGAAGAGAATAATTACCTATGGAATATTAATCCCCAAGACCTCAGCTTGCATAAGATCTCAGAAAGAGATTTACAATGAATAAGAATATGATCACAATTTTCAGTAACTGGGAAACCATAAGCACAAAGATCGCTAATACTAAGCTTTCTGTATTTCAAAAATTCATTTGTTGGAATGGAAAACCTGCTTAATCTCCACCAGAAGAGCTCAACCCTTGGTTTGAGCTTCAACTTATGAAGCCACTTGGCAAAACCAGAGTCTTAAATTATTTTATAACACTTGATAGATTCAGTATAATCCAATGAAGTGATAGACTTCCCAAAGTGTTGATAAAAAATTTCCATATAGTCACCATACCCCTCCTAGATAACACATTGGAGTACAATGAGGTTAACCAAATCAGTGTTGAAATATTGGTTGAGCTCCAATAAATTCCAATTACCATCTTCAAGGATGAAATACTGCAACGTCAGATTTTCCAGGCCAATGCAGTCAGCAAGCATAGGCTACTTGTTGAAACATTTATCAAGCAACTAAATTTCATTCCTGACACTAATGTTAGCACTATTTCAAGAATTGGTACACCATTGGAATATTGTTGATGGTGCTAACATTAGTGTCATGAATGACATTTGGGTAATTGATAAATGTTTCAACAAGTGGCCTATACTTCTGACTGCATTGGCCTGGAAAATCTGACGTTGCAAAATTTCATCCTTGAAGATGGTAATTGGAATTTATTGGAGCTCAATCGATATTTCAACACTGATTTGGTTAACCTCATTGTACTCCAATGTGTTATCCAGGAGGGGGATGGTGACTATATGGAACTTCTTTATCAACACTCTGGGAAGTCTATCACTTCATTGGTTTATACTGAATCTATCAAGTGCCATAAAATAATTGAAGACTCTGGTTTTGCCAAGTGGCTTCAGAAGTTAAAGCTCAAACCAATGATTGAGCTCTTCTGGTGAAGATTAAGCAGGTTTGCCATTCCAACGAACAAATTTTTGAAATTCAGAAAGCTTAGTATTAGAAATTTTTGTGCTTATCGTTGCCCAGTTACTGAAAATTGTGATCATATTCTTATTCATTGTAAATCTCTTACTGAGATATTATGCAAGCTGAGGTCTTGGGATTAAATATTCCAGTGTTTTGCACTCTCATGGATTGATTTCAGCAGTTGAGAAGTCTTTACAGTGTTAGTTTAGATATTGTCAAGATCTATTGCACTGCAGTCTACTTCTCCTAGAATCGTAGGAATGATAAGAAGCATGATAACCCATCTATTCCAGTTTCAGTAATTGCTGCCAATGTTTTATTCACTGCCACAAGTAAGTATCCAATGCTAGTTAACTAGGATGCTAATCTCTTTAGGGAGTCCGAAACCTCATGGAATCCCCCACTACTAGATTGGATCAAAATTAACGTTGACACATCGTTACTGGATTAAAATTTAGCCAGCATTGGTGGAGTGGCTCAGGATTCTAAAGGAAGTTTACTTCTTGCATTTGGGAAGCAAAAACTTCATTGGTATATCAATCAACTTGAATTGGAAGCCATTTTTTCTTTGAAGGACTTCATTCAAGATTGGAAATTTGATTGTGAAGGATTAATAATAGAAGGTGATAACTACAACGCTATCAAATTTCTTCATGATTCCATTGTGAAGTCTACTGATAATGATCAGATTTCCGAGAAGATTAATTTCATCCATGATTTCAATAAGGTATTATTCCATCACACCTCTAGAAATTATAACAAATTTGCAGATTTGTGTGCAACTCTTGCTTTACACAATAACTTTTGTTTTGATTCTATTCTTTCTCCTGATATTGCCTCTTCATTATCTAGTCTTCTAAAGAAGGAATACGAGGCTTGCATTTCTTGATTAGTTTGTAATAGCTTTTCTTAGTTCTTAATGCAAGTTTGCAATTCTTCAAAAAAAAAAGAAAGAAAGATTGGATATGTGTTTTATCAACACCTCTGCATTGAGCTCACCATAATGTTTGGTAGTGAGGCATTTGGCTAGGATTGCCTTGGACCATTGTCCAATTATTTTGCAATTTTAGAATTTAAAATATATCTATAAAGGAATATCAAGTTTGAAAACTATTGGGCATCTTATCAAGCATTATTTGTGGTGATAAGGAAGGAGTGGAACAAGAATTATCAAGATAATTGCTCTCATGTTCTTAATAAGAAATTATAAAGGTCCTTGAAATCATTATTCTTTTGGTAATTTAGGAGACCACAAATATTGTATTTGATGAATCTAAAAATATGAAAGAGCCAAATATTATAGAAGATGAAATTGAGATTAACTCCCGAAAGATTGATAAATTGAACTTGGAAGAAAACTTGGAAGAAAATGTGGAAGAAAGTTTAGAGATAGAAAACCCTTTGCCTAGAGATTTGAGATTTTTTAGAAATCACCCAAGGTAATTGATTATAGGTTAACCAAGTGAGGGTATAAGGACTAGGCGTGGATTAAATAAGGAAGTCAATCATTCAGCCTTCATTTCAACTATAGAACCCACTAATATTGATCAAGCACTTTCTAATGAATTTTGGATTTTGGCCATGCAAGAAGAGTTGAATCAATTTGTAAGAAATAAAGTTTGGGAATCAACTACAAGGACAAAAGATCAAAGTATAGTTGGAACTAAGTGGGCATTCAAAAATAAAAAGAATTACTTAGGAGTAGTCATTAGAAATAAGACTAGATTAGTTGCTAAGGGGTATAATCAGATTGAATGGATTGATTTTGAGGAGACTTTTGCCCTTGTAGCTAGACTTGAAGCAATTAGGGTTTTTCCAGTCTTTGCCTGTTTTAAAGGTTTCAAATGGATGTGAAAAGTATCTTTTTAAATGGGGTAATTGAAGCGAATATTTTTGTAGAACAATCTCTAGGTTTTGAAAATTCTAAATACCCAAATCATGTTTTCAAGTTGAAAAAGATATTATATGGATTAAAACAGGCTCCTAGGGCTTGGTATGAGAGGTTGAGCACCTTCCTACTTAAAAGATAATTTGAAAAAGAAAGTGTGGATACAACTCTCTTTTTAAAAAGATGTGAAAAGGATATACTCATTGTTCAAATTTATGTGGATGATATCATTTTTGGATCTTCAAATAAAAATCTTTGTGATGATTTTTCTAAATAATGAGTAGTAAATTTGAGATGAGTCTAATGGGAGATTTAAGTTACTTTCTAGGTTTTAGCATTAAGCAAATTAAGGAGGAACATTTCTAAGTCAATCAAAGTATGTTAAGGACATCCTCAAAAAGTATGAAATGGACAATGCTAAACCTATAAGTACACCAATGAGTTCCTCAGTTAAGTTGGATAAGGACCCTAAGGGAAAATCTGTTGATAAAAAAAATTTAGAGGGATAATTGGATCTTTACTTTACTTGACTACTAGCTGGCTCGATATCATGTTTAGTGTTTGCTTATGTGCTAGATTTCAATCAGATCCAAAAAAATCACATTTGACAGTAGTGAAAAGGATTTTAAGATATCTATTAGGAACTCAGAACTTTGAAATAATTGGTTATTCAGATTCTGACTTTGTATGATGTAGGGTGGATAGGAAAAGAACTTCTGAAACATGTCAATTCATTAGAAATTCTGTAGTCTCTTGGTCCAGTAGAAAACAAAATTCAGTAGCTCTATCTACTGCATAAGTTGAATACATTGTATTAGGAAGTTGTGTGGCACAAGTACTTTGGTTAAATTAACAGTTGATTGATTTAGGATTGTCTATAGGCATTATTCCAATTTATTGTGATAACACTAGTGCTATTTATATTTTTAAAAATCCTATTCAACATTCAAGAACCAAACACATAGACATAAGGCATCATTTCATAAGGGATCATGTATCCAAGGGAAAAATTGAACTCATTCATGTTACAACTGAAAATCAACTTGCAGACATTTTTACAAAACCTTTAGCCTTTGATATTTTTAGTGTATTAAGAACAAGCCTTTGTGTGACTGATTTAAATGCTTAAATAAAAATGTTCTTGCAACATTGATGTTTGTTTATTAATTAAATGTTTTGTATGTGTTTATGATTTTGTTTGTGTGATTTTTCCTTTTAGAGTATGTGCTTCTTCGTTGTTTTTGGTATTTATTTTGTTTTGTTTTGTTTTTGAATTGTAGTTTTTTTTTTTTGAGTGCAAAATTTTTTTTGTTCATTATAATCTGGGATGAAATATTTCGTACGGGACGATTTGTGTAGTGTGACAAGCTGTCGAAATTTTAAACCATTTGAGTGCTATTTTTTTAATGTACTTCATTTGTACGATCGTCACGATCGTCCGGGATGAAATATTTTTCAAACAACGGGACGAATGAATGGAGAAGTTGAATGGATAAGGTAGTTTTTAATATGAACTTCATATGTACAAACCTTTGTTTTGTTTGGACGAACACATGTCTGTTCGACGTAGGGTACGATTTCAACTGTCATTAAAACGATATAAGTTTTGATCGTCCAGGGATTAACACGTGTTCGTCTATACAATCAGACTGGTCAAAAGTTTGTACGAAAGGATGCTTCGTAAGTCGCATTGATTACGAAAAGTCATTTCATTATGGTCGTATTGGATCGTATGCATGAAATAGTACGGGACGATCGAGAATTTCGTATGGGACAAAAAATTTTTGTCTGGTACGAACATGTCGTTTTCAATATATAGGAGGGCTTTTAACTCAGTAGTCACATGCTAAACATCACTTTCAACTCCTTTCTTACTCTAGATCATTTTCAAATGGCCAGTTCAAGTAAGTGTCAGAAGGTCTTAGTGAAGAAGCCACATAGTAATTCATCTGAAAACTTTCTGTCCAAAGCAAATGAAGATTCTTTTCCTAGATTTGGTTCTGCCAAAATCACTCCTTCTCGAATTTTAATTCAAGAAGATATTACCTTTAAGGCAATGCATTTATTTGCTTCAACTCAAATTCACATTATCCTTACTCTGGTCCACCTCTATAACAAAGAAACCTTCCACTACTTTCTAGCCAATATGTCCTTCAATTCTGACCACTCTGTGATTCGCTCCTTTGTTTTCAAACAAAAAGTTGAAATCACTAAACACGACTTTGGAGCTTTTCTAAATTTAAGGACTAAGGGGAGTAGAGCCCATACCTTAATCACCAATGATACAAATAAATGGTATGAAATCAATAGGGTGATTAGAGGAAATGGTTTAAATGAGCATGTGGCCAGGGTATTCAGTCTTGTCCGTAATGCTCGCATCATCCAGCATGTTCTTAGAACTTCAATCATTCCAAAAGCTGGTGATAGAGTCAATATTACCCACCTTCTCTCTATGGTGACTTTTCTAATCATGACAAATGAGCCTATAGATGAAGCCTAACTTATTCTTGACTACCTTTATGGGGCTTTCTGAAATTGGCCATGCAGAACAAAAAAGAAAGAGGAATATTGCTTTAGGACACTTAGTTTCCTATGTTCTACAAAAGAAGTATAACTTGGTTCATCCTGATCAAGAATATGAAGAACCGCTCTATTATAATGACAGATCATTTAGAGCGATCTTCAAGGAGGAATAAGGAAAAGCACATGTCATCAGTGATATAGAAGAAGAGCTTGAAGGTGTACCTGCTCCTACAAATGAACCAAATTATCAGAATTTGGTTCAAAGATTTGATCAGTTAGAGACTCATTTTGATCATCGCCTTGATCAAATTGAGACTCATTTACAGCAGCAGGCTGCTCAATATCAACATGATATGGGCTATATGAGGGAGTAAAAGAATGATATTAGTACCAATGTACTTATGATGAGTACAAATTTTAACCTCTTTGGTGGTGCTCCTCCTCCTCCTCCTCCTCCAGATCAGGGACCGTCCGAGTGATTGTTGCAGTTTATATTTTGTGTTTGTGTTGTTATGGTTTATGTGTTAGTTGTTGTTTTGTAGTTTGATGTATTTCTTCTTTATTTTAGTTATTGTATTGATATCTTGAATGAATCCTTGTAATATTTAAAATGATATCAATATAAGTTCTTGTGTTTTGATTTAAATTTACTTTTAAAATATTTGTTAGACTTTACATAAATCATCATATTTTTAATTTTAATCGTACTATAAACTAAATTGCAAGAAAAATTAAATTCATTAGAAAATCTAATTATTCTATGTTTAAGTTTTGCTTATAATGTGATATTATTAGGTTTATCAATTTCATGTATCTTCTTTAGACTGTATTATTGTTAATATTATTATTGCAACTACGATATTTTTTTATTTTATATTTCACTTATCAATCATTATTTATGCATTTAGAAAGAATTGAAATTTTAGATTATTGTTTTTGGAAAGATTAAAATTACTCTTGCAAATTGTGTAAAAGTACAATTAAAAAAATAAAAAAAATAAATGCGCAAAGGTTCGCAATGTGAAAAAGAGGCACAAAATAAGCCCAAAATAAAAATGATGCATAAAAATGTGCCACTACTATAAAAAAGATGCACAAAGCGCCACATGTGGTAGTTATTTCTTTCCAAACTCTTTTAATTTCTTAATTCAAATTGATCTTATGTTCATTTATAATTGATATTGAAATTTGAAATATACAATTTTTCATTCATCCTTATTGCAATGATATTCTCTATCTTAGTGTCTAAACTAACTCATGTCTTTAATAAATTCTTTTTATTATCTATGTTATATCACTTCTTAAATTATATGAATTTCTATGATTTGCCTAGTATTTCAATTTTATTTGCATAACTTATTTCAATCACTATTAAGATTACATTATCAAATTATTTTCATTTCTCTTCTTTCATTTCAAGTTATTTTTCTTCACTTTTTGCTGTTGTCAAAAAGGGGAAGAAATTGTTTGTTGAATTGTATCTTGTGTCTTGTATCTTGTGCTGTGTCTTGTGTATCTTGTGTTGTGTCTTATGTCTTCTGAGTCTTGTATCTTGTGTTAGTATTTGTGTTTATTTTGTTTTTGTGATTGTGTTGTTGTTTTGTTTTGTATAATTTTTTTTTAAAAAATAAAAATAAAAATAATTTTTGAATCAATGCCTCCTAATTTTCATGCATTCATCAATTCAGGGGGAGTTTAGGAGATTCTTAAAATTTGAAATCCTACAAACAATAATTATTTTGCCATCATAAAAAAGGAGGAGATTGTTAAGAGAGTTGTTATTTGCATATGTTACATTCTTGCAACTTGTATAATTTTGATGATTTCAAATATTATTGTTTTTTGTGTAATTATCACCTAACACTTTTTGGAAGATTTATTTTTGCTCTTCTGTGTACTAATATTTCAGGAAAATTGAACTCTAAACTATGAAGGCTTCAAATCAAATTTAGCATACAATCCTTTCCAAATTGAAGCTTTAAATTATTCTTTGAATTGAGAGGGAGTGATTGTAATTGAGTGAATAAAAACACACACACACATACTTAAGGAGATCTTACAAAATTTGTACTGATCGTATGGGACAAACCTAGTTCGTACTGGACGATCTGGTTAGTTATCTCGTCGTAAGAGCAATGGAACGAACATGATTGGGAGGACATTTTTTTAAGTCCTGATCGTCCAGAATGAATTTAATTTCGTCCTAGGATGAGTTAGGCTCTGTAAAAATTTTGTTCAGATGAAATCTATAATCGTGCCAGGATGACTTGGGCTCTGTAAAAATTTCATCCAGATGAAATCCAAATCGTCTCAGGACAAATTCTTCTCTATAAAAATTTTGTTCAGATGAAGTTCATTATCGTGCCAGGACGAGTTGCTCTCTATAAAACTTTCATCCAGATGAAGTCCTTTTCATCCCAGGAAGATGTGAACCGACTTACTAAAGTTGATTACGTCCATGTAGTTATTTGAGAATCGACCTATGGTATAACTGATCGTACCGTACCAACCTAGTTCGTACAGGACGATGATAGTGTACGAACATAGTTCGTACCAATATACACTTTAAGTAAAATTGTCCAGGACGATCCACGTGTTGAGTCTAGTAATTAGGATGTTAAGCCTAAGTTAATGTCCCAAGGCTACCAAGAGGGGGCGTGAATTGGTAGTTTAAAAATTTTAAGCCCTCTTTTAAAAATATGTTGAACCGAAATAAAAATTGTTTCTTTTAGTTTTGTATAAAATGTTTTTCAACCACAGAGTTTTTTAAACTAAAAATTAAATGCGGAAATATAAAAACAGTAAAGTAAATGACACCCAAATTTATATGGTTCGGTCTAAAACCAGACCTACATCCACTCCCTAGAGCACCTCTGAGTATTGCACTATACCAAATAGTGACTCTCAACTAAATTTTGACATCCTCACGTTCAAGCCCACGCCAGAGGAAGCCTTAACAACACACTCTTTTCACCACTACCCGGTGCGGAGAGAACAACGTCATCCTTCATACACAATCCTAGTGTTGGTTGAGAACCGTCCGTCCTTTCACACTCTCCTAGTGTGGGCAGAGAACCTCAGCTATTCACACTCTCCAAGTGTAGGCAAGCGAACCCTTTGCTATTCAACACTCTCCAAGTGTAGGCGACGAACCCTTTGGCTATTTACACTCTCCAAGTGTCGGCAGAGACCGGATCTCCTTGATAGATCTTCTCACAAGATCTAGAAGGAGAAGGAAAAGAGTGAAGCTCCCAATTATAAGTAGAGATTGCTTACCTTGAACTCCAAGTGAAGCCTTCGACGGCTCTAGTGGTGGGAAATAACACTCCTTTGAATGCACTCTTACACTCTCTTCCTTGGCTATTTCTCTCAAAAGGCACGAAGATAATGACAAAAAGATTGAGGTGGCAGTCTATATTTGGGAACGTATATATACAAACAAGAAATAATAGCCAAAAACTATAAGTTTTCAATTCTGTACCATTGGATCGTCCCGTATAATCGATGGATCGTACTGGACGATTTACTTAAACGATTTGAAATGACCATATTTTGTATATGTGTACGAAATGTCTTCGTAAGATGATCATCCCATACGAACTATATGCGTCCGTTCATAATGGTTATTACAAGGCCGATTCTAAAAACTGCTGAAACAGTTCTAAGTCGGTTAATCGTCTGGACAAAAGATTTACAGAGGACCAATCGTCATGTACGATAATTAATTTTGTCTGGACGAAAATTTTTAAAGAGACCAGATCGTCCTGGACGATAATTAATTTCGTTTAGACGAAAATTTTACAAGGACCAATCGTCATGAACGATAATTTTAATTTCGTCTGGACAAAATTTTAAAGAGAACTAATCGTCGCCGTACGATTATTAATTTCGTCCTGACGAATAGGACTTAGAAACTTTCTCAAGCCAGTTCCTATTCGTTCCATGTGCTCAATAGGAGATAACTGTCTGATCGTCCCGTACGAACGATATGCGTGCCGTACGATCACAGTATAAATTATATATGATCTCCTTATGTGTGTGTGTATGTTTTATTCACTCAAATTACAATCACTCCCTTTCAATTTGATTCAAAAAAAGTACAAGCTTCAAATTACAAAGTATATCATGTTGAAATTGATTTGAAGTCTTCGCAGTCTGGAGTTTGATTTTCCTGAAATATTATACACACAAGAGCAAATTACAATCTTCTAAAATTGTTAGGAGATAACTACATATTTAAACAATTAATATTTGGAATCATCAAACTACATAAGTTACAAAAATGTAAAGCGTGCAAATAGCAACTAACTTAACAATCTCCCCCTTTTGATGATAGGAAAAAATAACTTATTATTTGCAAGATTTCAATTTAAACAAATCTCTCATAAAACTCCCCTGAATTGATGCTATACATGAAAAATAAGGAGGCATTTTGAACCAAAGAAACACAATTTTTTTGATTTTTCAAAAAAAATTTATTATAACAAAATATAAAAAAAATCAAATCAAAACATCACAAGCACAAAGAGACACTATATCCAAAATACAAGCAAAAGAACATAACAAATCAACAATATATTTCCCCCTTCTTTTGACAACAACAAAAAAGTGAAGAAGAAAAGACAAGAGATGAAGTAATTATATGAAATTCATTGAGAATTTAATCTAAAATGATGACATAAGTATGCAATCTAAAACTAATAAATTAGGTAAATCATAGGAAATTCAATAGAATTTAAAAGTGATATAACATTATAAGGTAAGAAAGCATTTTATCAAGACATGATTCAATTTAGCAATTGAATATAGAAAAATTATTACAAGAGAATAATATAATTCTATATTCAAAGGTTCAATAGATTATAAATGAACATATAGATTAATTTTAATTAAAGAAATTGAAAGGAAATTTGGAAAGAAAGATACTTACCACATGTGGCGCTTTGCATCTTTTATTCAAATTTATGTTTGGTTCACATTTTGTGTATCTTTTGACATTGTGCTTATTTTTGTGCCTCTTTTTCATATTTGATGCGACCTTTGCGCATTCCTTTTGATTTTTGTACTATTTTGTACAATTATTTTCAAGAGTAATTGAAACCAATTCTTTCCAGAGCAATAATCTAAAATTTAAAATTTTTAAGTGCTAAATATCACTCTGAGCAAAGAAATTACAAAAAATAAGAAAACACTAAATTTAATAATAATTATTAACTTTTATGTAGTCTAAATGAATAGACATGAGATTAAAATTAAATTCTAATTATGAACAAGTTATAAACAAAATTTAAAATTTAGAAAGACTAGATTGCTAATTATTTTAATCTCAATCATAATCTAATTTAAGCAAATTAAGATTAAAAATACTAATGAAGTTTAAAAAGCTAAACAACATTTCAAAAACAGTTTAAAAATAACAATTCAACAATAACATTTGTATTTTTATATTTATAAAAGAATTACAGTTCATTTCTAATATCAAAATAAAAATATACACTGACTTTAATAAAAACATACTAAAACAAAGACACTAAATAAACATATACAAAACAAACAATAAACAAACACAAGTACAAAACATAAAGAAAATCATCTCTCATTCTCTATTCTTCTTCTGAGGAGAATGCCACCAAATAGGTTGAAGTTGGAGGGTCATCAACATAGACTTGGTATTGTTGATTCATGAACTTAATTTGATACTACAATGTTGTTGCTGCTGCAGAAGTTGAGCATCAATTTGATCAAATCATTTGATTCAAAATGGGTCTCAAGTCTATCAAATTCTCAACCAATTCTGATAACTGATTGAGGTGGAGATGGTTGCTTCTCCTTATTCTTCTTCTTCTTCAGAAGCTGGACTGGCATGTGCTTTTTCTTTTTCCTCCTTGAAATACTTGTCTCTTAAAGAGGCATCATTCGTAGTAGATCGGCTTCCATCATACATCGTAGGATGCACTAAGTTGTATTTCTTTAATCCAAATGTATAGTAACTAAGTGTCCTAATGAGATATTCTTTCTATCTTCTGTTTTAGCAAGCCCAATTGTTTGGAGCCCATAGAGATGGTCTAGGATAAGTTGGGCTTCATCGATAGGCTTACAATCCGTCATAATCAAATAAGTTTAGACATAAGTAGTGGCGGGTCAATATTGGATCCTATCACCAGCATTTAGGAATGATTGA
>NW_021319964.1:278623-284109 GCF_001605985.2 Dendrobium catenatum | reverse complement strand
CAGTGGATCGTCCCGTACGATCGTGGATCGTCCTGTACGATCGTGGATCGTCCCGTATGATTGTGGATCGTCCTGGATGATTTTACTTAAACGATTTGAAATGACCCTATTTATATATGTGTAAAAAATGTCTTCGTACATATGATCGTCCTGTACGAACTATATTCATCCGGTATGAACGGTTATTACAAGGCCGGTTCTAGAAACTGCTAAAAAGCGTTCTAAGTTGGTTAACCGTCTGGACGAAAATTTGTTCGTCTGGATGAAAATTTGTTCGTCTGGACGAAAATTTTATAGAGGACCAATCGTCATGTACGTTAATTAATTTTGTCTGGATGAAACTTTTGTAGAGACCAGATCGTTCTGGATGATAATTAATTTTGTCTGGACGAAAATTTTATAGAGGACCAATCATCATGAACGATAATTTAATTTCATCTGGACGAAAATTTTACAGAGAACTAGTCGTCCCGTACGATTATTAATTTCTTCCTGGACGAATAGGACTTAGAAAAATTTCTCAAGCCAGTTCCTATTCGTTCCATGTGCTAAATAGAAGATAATTGTCTGATCGTCCCGTACGAACGGATATCATCCCGTACGATCAGTATAAATTATATATGATCTCCTTATGTGTGTGTGTATGCTTTTATTCACTCAAATTACAATCACTCCCTTTCAATTTTGATTCAAAGAAAAGTACAAGCTTCAAATTTAAAAAGTATTTCATCCTGAAATTGATTTGAAGTCTTCGCAGTCTGGAGTTTGATTTTCCTAAAATGTTAGCACACACAAGAGCAAATACAAATCTTCTAAAATTGTTATGAGATAACTACATATTTAAATAATAATGTTTGGAATCATCAAAACTACATAAGTTACAAAAATGTAAAGCGTGCAAATAGCAACTAACTTAACACCACGATCGTACGAGATGATCCATTTCGTGTCAACTTGAATATTTTGCAGTTTTGGACCGTTTTTCTTGTCTCTCCTATATAAGGTCCAATTTTTACTACCACTCTATCTTTTTGCCATTTGATCTTCATGCCTATTGAAAGAAGAGTCAAGGAGAGAGTGTAAGAGAGCATTCAAAGGAGGATTCATACCACTGGAGCGTGAAGGCTTCGCTTGGTGTTCAAAGGTAAGAATATTTACTTGTGATTTTGGATTACTTCACTCTTTTCTTTCTTCCTTCTAGAATTCTTGTGAGAAGATTAATCACGGAGATCTGGTTCTCTGCCGACACTTGGAGAGTGTGAACAGTCGTGGGTTCTCTGCCCACACTAGGAGAGTGTTAAAGGATGTGGGTTCTCTGCCCACACTAAAAGAGTGTGAAAAGATGAAAGGTTCTCTGCCTACACTAAGAGAGTGTGAAAGGAAGAAGGGTTCTCTGCCCACACTAGGAGAGTGTGAAAGGATGAAGGGTTCTCCGCCCACACTAGGAGAGAGTGAAAGGACGGACGATTCTCTGCCAACACTGGGGTTAAGTGTAAAAGTAAGACGGTTCTCTGCCGCACCGGGTAGTGGTGGAAAGAGTTTTTGTAAAGGCTTATCCGCCTTGCTGTGGGTGCTAAAGGAGAGTCACTAGTGGTATTAGTGCAATACTCGGAGAGTGCCTCCGGGGAGTGGATGTAGGTCTGGTTTAGACCGAACCACTATAAATACTTTGTCTTTTAAATTTTTACTTCTTTTTATTTTCCGCATTTTGTTTAGTTCTAAAAATTATGGTTGAAAAACTTTTTCTAAAAATTCATTAAAGTTTATTTTCAGTTCAACATACTCAAGAGGGATAATTTTTTAAATACCAATTCACCACCCCCCCCTCTTGGATAGCATTGGGACATAAGCTTAGGTTTAACAACCTAATTCATAGTGAACGAATCTCAACAAGTTGGACTGAAATGTGCAAGCCAATTGAAAGAGATGGCCATGGGTTGCATTCTTTTTTTTTTTTTGAAAGAAATACATCAAATAGCATTAAAACCAAAAAAGAAGCTAAGTACAAGTAATAAGGGGATCACATTCTTCCTTGATTAAGCCTAGCAACAAGGAAGGAATATGATCAAAAGAAGAACTATCAAAGAAAAAGCTATTCTCCAATGCCATAGTAGCACAACAATTTGGTACTTTATTACATTGTCTAGAAGCATGGAGAAAGACAACCTTATTAAAATCATGTAAAAAACATAAATTCTTATGTGGCCACTTACCCAAATTCTCCTTATTATCCTTCGAAGAATTCTGAATGAATTTGATGATATTCATATTATCACTTCCTATGATAAGCCCTTTACACTCCAGCATCCAGGTCTTCAAAAACTCTCTAACCGTGAGGACTGCTTGTAATTCAAGATGGCCAATATCCCAATGCATTCCATTCTTTCCAAAAGCACTAATAAATCTTCCTTTGTAATCACAGAAGATTCCTCCAATGCCAGCCAAATTAGAGCTTGTCAAGGATGTATCTACATTTACCTTGATCCATTCTTTCGGTGGAGGGTACCAAGTTCTTTGGGACTCCCTAAGGAGATTATTACCCCAGCAAGATAGAAATGGACTGGATTTGGAGACAGCATAAAATAAAGCATTAGCAGCAATAACAGAACACGGCACTACATTCTTACCATGTTTAATATCATTTTGATTTCTCCAAGAAAAGTAGACCGCAGAGCAGTACAACCGAACAATCCCAGGATTCTTTACAGACATCTTCCTTAAGTTCTCCAAGCAACAATCCAGCAAATGAAAGTTAGGAATAGGAATTCCCCATTCCCTCAACTTCAGAATTATATCAATCAAATATTTTTATTTTACCATAATATGTTCATACGTTTCATCAACTTGGCAACCTCTAGGACAAAGACCATTATCCGAAATTTTACGATTCATGAGGAACATATTGGTTGGTATGGCTGATTTACCAAGTCTCCACCAAAACAATTCAATATTCTTTCTCATCTTCAATTTCTTCACCCAGCTGAAATATTCCACATCCTCCATAATGCATTTGTTGAGCCACATTTGTTCAAAAACCATAGCAGACACTGTCTTCCCCGAACCAATCTTCAACAGCTCCATCCGATCCTCCTCATTATACTCAATAGAAATTTGAGTTATTAGGGAGACTAAGTAAGAATGAAATGCTCTTTGTAACAGATCATAATTCCACATACCATTATCAATAATTAATTGCTGCACACTCAAACCTTCCAGGAAATTGCTGTCCACAAAAGTAGGCCAACGACTAATGCATCTATCAAGCACCCAAGTGTCATTTAAGATGCTGATTTTATCTCCTTTCCCCACCTTCCATCGAACCACCATCTTCAAATTCTTTCCACCATCCAGTAAGATTCTCCAAGCTTTTGAGCTGATATTCCTGTGAGCTCCGTTCATTACATTTTCCCTATATTTACTTTCCATGACATGGTGAAACAAAGAACCAGGCTTTTGAATAAAGTTCCATGTCACTTTGGATCTTAAAGATCCGATACTCTGTAAAGGAGAATGTAAGCCCAAACCTCCCATACTACAAGGCTTGCAAATATCATTCCAAGCAATGTAATGCATCCCCCTAGTGCCATCTTTATTATTCCAAATAAAACTTCTACAAAGCTTCTCCAATTCATGTAAAAGCCTCTTAGATACCAAAAGAATGGGTAATAAGAAAATTTGCCATAGAGAACAAAGAACTTTCTACAAGAATCGATTTACCTCCCAAGGATAAGGATTTCCTACTCCAAGCATTAAGTCCTTCCATGTCATTACTAAGAACTTCTTGATAATCAGCCATCTTCATTCTTTCAAGTGAGATTTTAACTCCTAAGTATCTCATTTCCTTCACTATCTTAAACCCAAGAAGTCTGCCAATCTTCCTCCTCATCCGATGGTTGACTACCTTCCCAAACAACAATTGAGATTTGCCAATATTAATCCTTTACCCATTATATTTACAAAACTTCTCCACAATTGTCTTCATACTTTTATCCAGCTCAACCGATGCATGAGAGAAGATAAGAGCGTCATCTGCATATAATAAATGCGTAATCTTTGGACCTCCACTTGAAACATGAATGCCAAGGCACTTTCCTCTTTG
Organism: Dendrobium catenatum; assembly: GCF_001605985.2. Taxonomy (NCBI): domain Eukaryota; kingdom Viridiplantae; phylum Streptophyta; class Magnoliopsida; order Asparagales; family Orchidaceae; genus Dendrobium; species Dendrobium catenatum. The sequence goes on along the minus strand of NW_021319964.1, from coordinate 280,010 downwards.
CTCTAACGAGTTAGTAATCAATTGGAAACACATTATGAACAAATAAGGTGAGAGTAGACATCCCTGACGGAATCCACTCTGAGAATTGATCCATTCAGAGTTCTTTCTGTTAATAATGATGGAGAATCTCACATCTACAACACATTCCAAGAGAAGATTGGAGAAAGCAATAGGAAAACCATACCATCTCAAAATATGGCGAAGAGTAGTCCACCCCATGCTATCGTAAGCTTGTTCCATATCAAGCTTAACGGCCATCATTCCCTTCTTATTTTTTGAAATCTTAAACTTGTGGAAGATCTCCTGAGCAAGCAAATAATTTTCAGCAATAGATCTGCCATGTATGAAGGCAGCTTGTTCTTCGAAAATCATTCTAGCCATTCCCTTCTTCAATCTATTAACAATCATAGTAGTCACAATTTTATAATTGGTTTGACAAAGGCTAATGGGCCTATAATTTGATGGAGACAACGGGTTCCTTATTTTAGGAATTAGGACAATCAGCGTGTCCTTCCATTCCTTATGTTAAGATAGTTGCTATTTGCGTGCTTTACATTTTTGCAACTTATGTAGTTTTGATGATTCCAAAGATTATTGTTCAAATGTGTAGTTATCTCCTAACATTTTTTAGAAGAATTGTATTTGCTCTTGTGTGTACTAACATTTCAGGAAAAACAAACTCCAGACTACGAAGACTTCAAATTAAATTTAGCATGAGATACTTTGTAAAATTTGAAGCTTGCACTTTTCTTTAAAATCAAATTGAAAGGGAGTGATTGTAATTTGAGTGAATAAAAACATTCACAAACACATAAGGAGATCATATAAAATATTTATACTGATCGTACTAGACGATATTCGTTCGTACAGGACGATCAGACAGTTATCTCCTATAAAGCATATGGAACGAATAGGAACTTGCTCGAAAATTTTTTCTAATTCCTATTCGTCCAGGACGAAATTAATTATCGTCCACGACGATTGGTTCACTGTAAAATTTTCGTCCAGACAAATTTAAATTATCGTCCGTGGTGACTGGTCCTCTGGAAAAATTTCGTCCCAACGAAATCAAAAATCATCCAGGATGATTTGAACTCTGGAAAATTTTCGTCCAGACAAAAATAAATTACCGTCCATGGTGATTGGTTCTCTGGAAAATTTTCGTCCAGACGAAGTCAAGAATCATCCAGGATGATCAGTTTTCTGTAAAAATTTCGTCCAGACGAACATATTCTCGCCCAAACGATTAACCGACTTAGAACAGTTTTCAGCAGTTTCTAGAACCGACCTTGTAATAACCGTTCGTACTGGACGAACCTAGTTCATACAGGACGATCAGCTGTATGAAGGCATTTTGTACACATATTCAAATAGGGTCGTTTCAGAT
>NW_021319964.1:254659-278523 GCF_001605985.2 Dendrobium catenatum | reverse complement strand
TTTACGTTTTCGCACTTTAAATTTTAGTTTTAAAAATCGGTGGTTGAAAAATATTTTTCTAGAAAAACTCAAAAGAAATTTTTATTTAGGTTCAACTTAATTTTCAAAAGGGGACTTAAATTTTTAAAGTACCAATTCACCCCCCCTCTTGGTAGCCTTGGGACATTCACTTAGGTTTAACAACCTAATTACAAGACTCAACACCTTATTCAAATGTCTGGAATTAAAAAAATTCCTAACTGCATTCCAAAGAGTTTCCCATATAATATTCCAATAGCTTTTGTAGAAGGAAGAGGTAATGCCATCCGCACCATGCAACTTATTGTTCCCTTGCTGGAACACCGCAATTTGTAGCTCGTTTTTAGTAAACTCAGCATTTAACAACTCCATGTCTTCGGCATTCAACTTCTGATTTTCCATAATATAAGGCCAACCCGTGATTTCACATTCCCTATATTCCCACTTCTTCTCAAAGAATTTGGTGAAGTTTCTCAATTTGATCCTCATCCACTTGCACCTTATTTTCTTCATCTTTGACTTGGAAAATACGATTCCCATTCCTTCTGGCTGTCGCAAAATTATGAAAAAGCTTAGAATTTGTATTGCCTTCCTCATGCCACCTAGCCTTAGCCCTTTAATTCCACCAAGTTGAAGTCTTCTCATAGTGATATTGAGTTGATGAACCTTATTTCTAAGTTCAACCAGGTCATCAGCAGACCAATTACTACTCAAAGCTTCTTCGTTTTGCAACTCATGGATCTCTTTCTTCAATTTATCCTTTAAAGCATTCAAATCCTTGCATTTATTTCTACTCCAGAAAAACAAGGATTTTAAAGTACAATTAAGCTTCTTCCGTAATACTTCATACTCATTACCTTCGTCATGCTTCTTCCAGGAATGATGAACTATGCTTTTAGCCGCCGGATAAGATCTCCATGTATCTTCAAACTTGATTGTTCTCGGCTTAATTCATATTTTGTCATCCATCTTGAGCACAATTGGACAGTGTTCAGACGCCATCCTCGCCAAATGCCTGTTCACTACCAAAGGAAGCTTCTGCATAGCCAAAGAGTTCAAAATACATCTGTCTAACCTTTCCCATATCCGAGAATTACCTTCTTTGTTGTTACACCATGTGTAACTTGGCCCAACAAATCCAATGTCATGGAAATCTGAATTTAACATGAAGCTCTTCATTTCTCTCGGTCCCTTGGAAAATAGGAACCTCTTACCACCTCTCTTCTCATCTTTGTTTAGAATACAATTAAAGTCTCCCCCAATGATGGAAGGATTAGAATTCTCCATGCTCCTCTCCAATTGATTCCAAAGATCACTTCTCTCCTTGTTGCAACGGTTTCCATAAACCGTAGCAATCTTCCACATTCCTAAGCTAGGAATCGAAAGATTACCAATGATCACCTGAGAAGAGGCTTCACAAACCTCAAAAGACACCAAATTTATGTTCCACAAAACCAGAATACCACCAGATGTCCCAACAACAGGTTGGTGAAAGTAATCCCACTCATTTCCCAAAAGGCAATCCACCTCCATTCTACCAATGCTAGACAGCTTTGTCTCCATAAGCCCAATAAAGAAATCATTCTCATATCTAACCATTTCCTTAAGATACAGGGAATCCGCTTTCTTCCTCGCTCCCCTACAATTCCATAAAAGAATTGCAGACATAATTAACAAGGTATAGAAGATCTTCCCCCACTATTGGGGTTCAACCTTCCATTCCTCTTCTTCTTCTCACTATTCACAGGTCCCAATGACTTCAATTCTTTGGCTAATTTAACCTTGACATCTTCACTACCATAATTCATATCAAAGTTTACCTTTGGTTCCATTAGTTCCGAGCCTTTGTCAACCACTTTGTCATTACTAACAGCTTTAACCAGAATTCCTTCCTCATTCTCCTCAACCAAAACAGCAAACTGGTTCATTGATTGTTCAAACATACCAGTTACAGCAACTTTTCTAGAGACTTCATCTGCCTTGTTACCGTTACATTCATCCTGAACTTTCTCCTGGACTTCTTCAAGCCGAACATCCTTCTGACCAACAGAAATTCTCCGTTCTGTCTTCCTTCCAATATCCTGCTCATAATTATTTACTGCAATGTTTCTTCTACCTCTTCTATTCTTGAATTGGACATGAATCCATGGAACATATTCAGTACTCACCACCGAATGCTCATTGTCATGTCTCACCAAATTTTCCTGCCCATTATCTGATCCCATGCTCTTCAATGATTGATCTTTAATCACCATCTTGACATTTTCCGGACAAGTCTTCTTATCATGTCCTACCCTTCCGCATTGGTAGCACATAAGATCAATTTTTTCATATTCCACCCTTTCGAAGAATCTCCCAGCCGAACCTTCAACCCACGTAACATTCAAAAGTTTCTTCTCTAAATCAATTCTCACACAAACACGAGCAAATTCTCATTTACTCCATCGAAATGTATTTCCATCAACGTACATAGGAGATCCAAAGCAAGAAGCAATTCTAGCTATGCTATCTTCATCCCAGCAATATAGAGGTAGGCAAGATAAACGGATCCACACCGGTGCCGATATACCTTTGAACGAGTTTGGATCAAAAGCAGGAGTGCACCTATCCATACCAACAATTAATCCATTAACATACGATGGGCCCCCGTTTAAAACTTCATCAACCACCTCACACGAATTGAACGAACAGAGTATCCAATCCAATCCAATTGAGGTCAAATGAAATTTACCATATTGGCTCCATTATCTTCTTAGCTCCGAACTGCAAACTGAGAATGGAACTCCATTCCCCAGAACTTTGAGTACAATCGAGTTCTTCAATACTCTAACATTCTCAGCTTCCCTTTCCACGTTCAATTTTACAGCCACACCGTCCTCAGAGAACTGCATCAAATCTCTATCAAATGCAATCTTGATTGGCTTCGGTTTCGACCAAGCCTCAGCAACTTCTCCCATATTTTTCACAATATCATCCTTTCGGGTTTCCAAAGAAGCATCTCCATCACCCAAATTACGCACTTTTTGTGCATCAAGAACCACGGAGAAATTTCTCACCCGTAAAACCAAATTTTGAGAAGCCGAAGACTCAACATTCATCAAACCAGGTAGATCTTCAACAATCGTCTCCACTCGTGCATCCAATTCATCCATTATCACGTTCTTTCCTTTACCTTCAACAGTTTCTTGACGGCTCAATGGCTTACCTCCTTCCCGAATCACTATTCCATTAGATTTCCTATCGCTGGACCGAAGAGAACTAGATGACCGTGGAACAATCATGGATACCGGCTAAAGATGCCGATGATCCACCGGCGCAGTCACCATCGATCGCGGAAAAACCCGCAAAATCTGATTTCAAAACCAGGAAGAACTTTCTCTCTCTAGAATTCAAAACCGGACGTTCTACTTGAATCCTATTGTCAAGGCCATGGGTTGCATTCAAATAGCACAAAGACACCTACTTTGAGAGCCTGTTTGGCATGGAGATTTATTCACGACAGAATCACTTTTAAACAAGTTAATGGTGTCTAAATATGGAGCTAGGTTGGAAAAAGGATGTGGTAGAGGAAGTAGCTCGTCCTCTCATAAATTGTTGACTTAATGATACAAAATGCTGAAGCCCATTATGAGATGGTCTTTAGTGAATGGAGATTCAGTGGATGCATTTAAAGATAACTGGATATTGGATAAAAGCATAGATATGTGGCCTACGTTTGTTGTGCCACATGAGGGCGAAACTATTTTTGTCAAAAAATTCATTCTGGATGGCTGTTGGAATGAATCACTGCTGATGGAAACATTTGGGAGGGAGCTAGTTATTTTGACTATACAAATTAGAATTATACAAGATGGGGAAGAGGATCGTATGGAGCTGATTCATCAAAATTTTGGAATGTCTATTTCTGGATTAACCTTTAAAGCTTTAGTTAATGATACTTGTGATTCTTAGTATTGGGACTGGATCAAAAAATACTAAGTTGAATGCTCGAGTGGAAGTGTTTTGGTGGACATTATGTAGAAATGCTATCCCATCTCTTCAATTCTTATGCTATAGAAGATTATTAGAGAATGCCAATTGTCTGAGGGGATGCAATTCAATTGAAGATGTTGTACATATCATGTGTGGATGCTTGAAGTTCAAAGAGGTAATCTTCCATCTAAATTAATGGGGTTTTGGTATTCTGTAGTTTGTTATGTTAGAACATTGTATTAAATGGCTGGAAACTAATTCGAAGAAGAAAGGTATGGTTGTTAACCTATATTGGAATACAATTTTCCTATCATGGAAAAGAAAAAACACGTTCATACATGAAGGTGTGGAAGAAAGTCTTAGTTTGATAACTTCTAATGCTATATGCCAGGCTTCGGTTTCTCACAGCTTTAGTCACATTAATTTGGGCAATTGGGATGTCAACCAGTCATTCAGACTATCCAATGCTTGGCATCCTCCTCCACCCAAATGGCTAAAGGTGAATGTAGATGCATCTCTACTTTCTTCCTATAAAGCGGGAATTTCAGCAATTTTTTGGGACTGCAAAGGGAGATTTCTATATTCTTATGGAAGACCTTGTGTACATTGGGACATAGATCATCTAGAGTTTCTAGCAATACATTCCATAAAGGAGGAAATCAAGGATTGGATGTTCAAATATAAAGGCATCATTATAGAAGGGGACAACTCAAACATCATTTCTTACCTACAAAGAACTTGGATAAAAGGAAAGTACAAGGAAGTGGGTATAGATTTTCTTATGCATTTTAATTTTTTCATTTTCAATTGTATAGGTTGAGGAAATAATAAGTTAACAAACTTATCTGCTAACTATTCATTATTCAGTAGTTTTAGTTGGGATGAATTTTCTTTGAATAAGGTTCCTCCTTCATTTTTCAATACTTTGAAGGAGGAATCATCCTTATAGTTGCTCTTTAATTTGCTTGATTATATAGTAAGCTCCGGCTTTTGCTTAAAAAAACACAATCTCCCCATTTTTGATGATGTCAAAACAATTATTATATGAGTTAACATGTTAAAGAAAAAATTTCTCCTTAGCTCTCCCTAAATGAATGACCAATATAAATCTAGGGAGTCCCATGAAGATAAAAAATCCTAAACCCAAAAAAAATAAAAAACACAAAATCAAAAAAAAAAAAAAAAAAAAAAAAAAAAAAAAAAAAAAAAAAAAAAAAAAAGAACACAAAACCCACACACAAAGATCATTCAAATATTCTCACACACATACATTTATGGAAACCTCAAATATGCAAACAATATTACTGTAAACATCAATCAATCAATCAATATTATTTCAAACATAAATCAATCAAACAACATTATTACTCCCGCTTTTGGCAATAACAAAAAGGGAAGTAGAACTTGAAATGAATGGTTCAATAGATAAACTAAAAGATTTAATCTAGAAATTTGATTTTAAACCAATTGCAAATACAAAATTAATTTTACAATACTAAAAAGGAAAAATTCAAAATTTTAAATAAAAAATAATGCAGAGAAAAAAAGTCAATCAAAGTTATTATTCAACTTAGACAAATTAAATAAAGATGATTATTACAAAAATGACGAAATGAAGATTAGTTAAATTCAAATTCAATATAGAATATGATTGTTAATTAGATTGATTTGAATTAGAGATTAAAAGATAGTGGAAAGAACATAATAAAAACTTTTAATTGGCGACATTGCGCATCTTTCAAATATTTGGGGCACACTTTGTGCATCTTTTCTATTTGGGCTAATTTTGAGCCTCTTTTTACTTTGCAAACCATTGCGCATTCTTTTGATTTTTGCACACATTTTGCATTTCTTTTAATTTTAATTTTTGGGACTTTCCAATGGCAGTAATCTAAATTCAAATTTCACAAATAATAAAAATAATCATATTAAAAAAGAAATAAAAATAGTAATAAGACATCAATCTTACAAAAATTATATATTAGATATGTTTGTCTAAAAGAACATGAAATTGATCTCCTTATCTAAATCTTGTTTGAATTTAATTTAAATTTTGAAAGACTAGATTTTTATAAGGAAATTAATTTGGAAAGAAAAATAATTTTGCTCATTCCAGATCAATTTCAAAAGATATATCATATTAGGCTTTCTAACATTTCAATAAGTAAGATACAAACACAAGTCTCCAAAACATGACATTTTCCATTGATATCATAAGGATCAAATACATTCTTTTCAACGGATATCAAATAGAACCATACACAACATCATCACATAAAAACATAATATCAAGAAATAAAAATTAAAAACATGAAAGTAAAACCTCATAACATCGACCTCAACAGCTCGGTAGAAAGACTAACAATAAAGTAGAAGTCGGAGAGGCCCTGATCTGGGGGTGGAGGCTGTTGAACATAAAAAAATAGCTATTCTTCATAGCTACATTAGTATTGACTAAGTCGAACTAACCATTGATCCAACCCATATCCTCCTGGTATCTCACATCCTACTGATTTAAATAAGTCTCAATTTAATCAAAACATTGATCAAAGTAAGTATCCAAATGATTAAAATGCTACACCATTTCCTGAAAGTAATTTTGGTCGGATCCAGGTGCAGGTGTAGGAGCTCCCCCTTCTTTCTTAGAATCATCACTAGAACTCTGATTTCTCCCAAACAGTGATCGAAAGAAGCATAAGTAAAGTAAATTGGTAGTTCAGTGGGAGGATCAAGATGAATGATATTATACTTATTATGAAGAATGTATGCAACAAGATATCCTAAAGCAATGTTTTTCTTCCTTTTATGGTATGGAAGTCCAATTTTAGAAATGTTGTACAGGTAATCTATAATAAGTTGAGCTTTATCAAAGGGATTTTTAGTCATAATAAGATAGGTGATTGTAGTAAGAGTGGAGTCATATTTACTCGATCACCAGCTTTAGGAATAATCAAAGTTCTTAAAATGTGCTGGATGATTTGGGCATATTGGTTCAAGGTATAGACTCGAGCAAAATGATTAACTTGGGAGACACCTCTAAGAACTTTATTAATTTCAATCTAGTAAAAATCAACACTAGAGGTTAATGTGTAGGCTCAAATCCCTTGGGTTCTCAAATACATATAGTTTCCTAAATCTTCCTTGGTTATTTCTATATATTGTCTTTGGACATAGGAACTTATCCTAGAGTGGTCTTCACTGACTCTCATGTTGGCTAAAAAATAATAAAAAGTTTCTTTGTGATATGCATAGATAAGAGTGAGAATGAAAGATAGTTGAGTAGAGGCAAACAAAGATATTACTGAGAAGTGAAGATCATCTTGGATTAAATGTCTATATGGGGTAATCTTGGCAGAAATATAAATAAATAAGCATCTTCATACTTCTTAGATAGAAAGTTAGGATCCATAGCACTTGAAGAAGAAGAATCCTTAGAACCACGTGGATGTTTACTAGAATTAGTCATTTCCTAGATAAGGGCTCTAGAGAGTTCTGAACGAAATATGAAAGCGAAAGAAAATGTTTTCAAAAACGTTCTATATATAGAAAAATGAACAATCATATAGTAAAAAATTTATATCATACAAATAATTATGAAATCATACTGAATGAAATGTTTTTCGTACGTATGAACAAAAATGACCAAAGATAAAATGGTTTTTTGTAAAATGGCACTTCTGATGCATCCTTTCATATATGCTTTTTGACCACTCGATCGTATTCACGAACATGTGTTCATCTGAGATGATTAGAATATTAAAGATTAATTTAAAGATGGTTAGGTTTATCCGCTATAAAAACTGACATCTAGATCATATAGACGAAGATGTATCAGAATATCCAATAATTTCAAATGAAGAGTTAAATTTAGGATACTAAATTCCTAAGTTTTAGGTTCTTAAAAGATATCTCAAAATCCTTTTACTTTTATTAAATGTGATCTTTTGAATCAGATTGAAATCTAACACACAAATAAGCACTAAACTAAAAGTTCTTTGATATCACTTAAAAGTTAGTGAGGGATGTTAGGCCCTTATAAACTAGTCCCAAGGCTAACCAAGAGGGGGGATAAATTGGATATTTAAAACTTCTTTAACAAAGAGAATTTTTTTTTTAAATCTTACAGTGGAAAAAAATTAAAATAATAATAAAAAGATTCATCAGAGATTTCATCCAAGAAGTTAATCATAGTAAAAATAAAGTGTCGAAAATAATAAAGGAAATAACACACAAGATTTATAGTGGTTCTATCAAACCTGACCTACTTCCACTCCTTAGAGGCACCCTCCGAGTATTGCACTAAACCTTCAGTGACTCTCCTTTAGCCCCAATAGCTAAGTGGAAAAGCCCTTACAAAATCACTTCCACCTTCCCAGTGCGGCAGAGTAGCCGGGTCCTTTGACACCAAAGATATCTTCTTCTTCTAAAAACTTCCCTCAAGATGAATCTTAAATCCAATGGTACTAAGGTGCGAACTTATCAGAGCAATCGTGTGAAACCCCCACGACACTCCCTTGAAACCCACTCTAAGGATTTTCTCCCTCTCTTAAACTCCACCCTTTCCTCTCTCCCTTTCAAGTTCTCTCTTTAACCTTTCTTTAGAAGAACGAAGCTTCAATGGCTTCCAAAGACACATATTAAGTGCCTTGAAAAAGCTTAAATAAAGGGCTAAAAAATTGCTCTTAATTGTAACAAACTGACATTATTATCTGGGATGTTATAAGGATCGTCCTATACGATCACCACAATTCATGGAGTATCGCACAGATTATCACCCTAATTGCATGTCTAGATGATGGAAAACTAAACTGATCATCCTGGATGATTTCACGATGATCTTGGATGATTCATTCAAAAATATCAAATATCGTCCAGAACATTACCCTAGATGGAGTCAGGCCGATTATGGATCATTCAGAAATAATTAAGGTTTGTTAACTGATATTTCTAGATGATCCTATGATCATCCAAGATGATCATATGATCGAGCAATCAAACCTTAATTTATTTTCTTAATTGCTAAATTAATTTAGACATAATTACCTTATATCGTCCAGGATGATGTCCAAAAATAAAACATGACTAAAGAGTTCTAGCGGTTGATTCTTTTTTATTTGAGCCTATCATCCCGGACGATGATAATATCATATAGAACGATATGCTTAATTATGGTTGCCTTAACCAAGATGTCATAATTATGGTTTTTATTTTTAATTGATCATCTAGGATGATTTTATATTGTCCCAGATGATGTGATCAAAAATAGAAAACACTAAAAACATAGATAAGTTTTACCCCAAGTGTGTGTGTGCCAGGTTATTAAGCAAGCATACACCCTTATTGGACATGACTCAACAAATCAAAAAGTATATCAATGAATATTACAAATAAAACCTATTCTACCAAATCTTAAGCCTTGAATAGAGCATCGTAATCCTGAAAAGTTAGTATACACAAACAAAAAAAATATTGAATGAAAAATACTATGATATATAAAGATGTTTATTTTCATTAAAAAATATATAACTAGTGAGCTCGAGTTATAATAATCTATCCCTTTTTTATGATGGCAAACATTTCTGATGAAGTTGAAAACTAAAAGTATTTTCTCCTAAACTCCCCCTCCCTAAAATAAAAATTTAAAAATAGAAGTAAACAAAACTTTCATTTTTTTATTTTTTATTTTAAAATAAAACAAGCAAAATAAAACAAATAACTAAAATAAATAAAAAATAGTATGTTCTCCGCCTTTGATATTATCAAAAAGAAGAGGAGCATATAAAATTAAAATAGAAAAAAAAATACTAAATAAAACATCAAATGATCCCTGATTTGGTGAAGAAGATGTTTTTAGAAGAATCAATTTGAAAATTCAAATTTTCTTGAAATGAGAAAGTTACCTCTTGATTTTATTCTAAAACTCAGTGCGAAATGTATTGATAACGCATAACATAGAAAGGTTAAAAATTCAGAAATTGTTAATCCAAGCTCAAGTTCTTTTAAAGGCTCAAAAAGTTTTTAATCAAATATCTAAATCAAGGAAAAAATTAAAAAAAGAAATAATAATCTTTTCAAAACTCTTTTCATGAAATATATCTAATGGAAGATTAATGCAAAAATTGGTGAATCAAAAATCATAATTTTCAAACTTCAGTATCAAAGATATTGATAGAAAAAGGGTTTTCTTAAGACTTAAGAATTATAATAAAGGTAAGCTTACTTTTTATAAGATTATATTATGCCACTTGTTAGTTGTTTGGTGCACTTTGCGCATCTTTTAATTTTTTGATACACTTTGCATATCTTTCTCAATTTGGCGTCATTGCGGGTCATTCGATTTTGCATCATTGGCCACTTTTTTTTTAATCAAATATGCTACCTTTATGTAATTTTAATACTTAAAGAAAACCTATTCTATTGATAAAATAAACTACTTGATTAAGACAATTATAAGGTGGATTTAACAACTTGCAAAAGATCCCTATACGATAGATAAAATATAGGGAGATGAAAAAGTATAATTTCAAAATTCAATTTGTAATATGATGAAGATTTTGAATTGAAAGTGAAATAACCTTTTTAAGAAAAGAGATAGAGAGACAAAATCATGAGTTTCCTTCCTTTGACTATTTTTAGAGAAGTTAACCACAACTTACATAAGAATTCAAGAAAAATAAGAGGTAGGTTTTTCATTTTTAGAAAAATGATTTGATTTTCTGAAGTGTATTAGGAAAAAAAGTGATATGTGTGTGTTGATTAGAGTCACAAAAAGAAAAGTAAAGGCAAATTCTAAATTTTAACGTAACAAAAAGGAAAAGAAATGAATCTAAAGAAAACACAATAAATAAATAAAAAAACAATGAACAAAAACATGCCTACACTAAAAAATAAACACACAAATAAGGGTTTAAACATCATCTTGCTCCTGATTTGATGATTCAGAAGCTAGGTCTACCTAGGAGATTTTTTTCTTTTCATTATCTATCTTTTTTAGAACTTTCTAGCTTTACCTATTTCTTTTACAGAAAGAGTCCTCAAATTAATGCACTAATTTTTCTTATGTCCAGATTTCTTACGTCCAAAGCTAATAATGTCAGTAGAAATCTTGATATTATTACCATTTTTTCCTATGTTCAACTTTTATTGATGTTTTTTCTTGTTCTTTAGTGGACTTTCTAATTTTCTTATTAAGTCATCACTTTCGTCATCTACTAAGCCACTGTTCTCCATGTCTTCAATTTTTAGCACTATCATTTCACCTGCATGCAAAAGTCTTTGACCCAAACTTTACTTGTATGCAACGAGTGAGCCAATCAAATTATCAAAAGAATATTTATTCAATTTTTTTGATTCACAAATAGCAATAACTTTGGCATCAAATTTATCAAGTAGACAATATAGAATTTTATTGACTTTTTCAAAGTTAAAAATTCTTTACCAAAAGCATGTAATGATGTCATAAGTTGAATAAACCTAGTATACATATCTAAGATCATCTCATAAGGTTTAATGCAGATTAATTCATAATCATGCATTAAAAAGTTTATTCTTGATTGCTTGATCTCATTATTGCCTTCGTATATAGTGTATAATTTATCTCAAATTTCCTTGCCAGTAGTGCACTTGGATACTAAAAGATAATCTTTAGAATTTAAAGCACAGAAAAAAAGTTTAATGATTTAGCATTCAATTGAGCATTGATTTATTCCTCCCTACTCCATTGATTAAAAGGAATACTAGTTTTAATTCCTTCTATAACACATGACGGTACAAAATATCCAGTTAAAATTATTTGTCACATTTCGTAATTAATTGATTGCAAGAAAGTAGAAATGCAAATTATCCAAATATTAAAAGTAATATTTTAAAATAAAGGTGGTCGGGTGATTGAATAACCTTCTACAGTATTTTGATTACAAAAATTAGCCATAGATCAAAATTAAAAAAGTTTTTAAACTTAATTTTAAGAATCCCATTTTGATACCACCTGAAAGTTCTCTGATATCACTTAAAAGTTCATTAGGGATGTTAGACCCTTATGAGCTAGTCCCGAGGAAAACCAAAAGGGGGGAGGGGGTGAATTGGATATTTAAAACTTCTTTAACTAAGAGAAAAATCTTTTTAAATCTTACATAAAAAATGAATTAAAATAATAAAAAAATATTAATTAGAGATTTCACCCAAGTATTTAATAGTATAAAAAAAGTGTGAAAAATAATAGAGGAAAGAACACACCAAATTTATAGTGGTTTGACAAACTTGACCTACGTCCACTCCTCAGAGGCAACCTCCGAGTATTACACTAAACTTTCCCTGACTCTCCTTTAGCCCCCTTAGCTAGGCAGAGAAGCCCTTATAAAATCACTTCCACCTTCCCCGGTGCGGTGGAGTTGCTGGGTCCTTTGACTCCAAAGAGATCTTCTTCATCCCAAAACTTCCCTTAAGATGAACCTTGAATCTGATGGTACTAAGGTGCAAGCTTACAAGAGTAATCATGTGAAACCCCCTCCACACTCTCTTGAAACCCCCTCCAAGGATCTTCTCCCTCTCTCAAACTCCACCCTTTTCTCTCTCCCTTTCAAGTTCTCTCTTCAGGCTTTCTCCAAAAGAATGAAGCTTCAATGGCTTTCAAAGACACATATCAAGTGCCTTAACAAAGCTTAAATAGAGGGCTCAAAAATTGCTCTTAATTACAACAAACTGATATTATTGTCCAAGAGGATATAAATATCATCATGTATAATTTGTACAATTTATGGAGTACACCCAAAACATCGCCCTGATTGCATGTCTAGACGATGAAAAAAAAAAACTGATTATCCCGAACAATTTTATGATTATCCCAGACAATTCATTCAAAAACATCTAATATTTTCCAGAACATCACCCTGGATGGAGTTAGGCTGATTATGGATCATCTAGAAAGAACTAAGGTTTGTTAACTGATCATCCTAGACGATCCTATGATTGTACAGGAAGATATGATCAAGCAATCAAACCTTAATATATTTCCTTAATTACCTGATTAGTTTAGGCATAATTGCACTGTATCATCCACGACGATGTCCTGGATGATGTCCAAAAATAAAACATGCCTAAAGAGATCTAGGGGCTGATTCTTTCTTATTTGAGCCTATCATCCTGGATGATGATAATATCATCCATGATGATATGCTTAATTGCAGCTACCTTAACCAGGATGTCCTAATAAGGGTTTTTATTTTTAACTGATCATCTAGAATGATTTTGGATCATCTTGGATGATGTGATCAAAAATAGAAAACACTAAAAATAGTCAAAAATTTTCCCCCAAGTGTATGTGTGCAAGGTTACTAAGCAGGCATACACCCTTATATGACATGACTCAATAAATCAAATAGTACATAAATGAATTTTACAAATAAAACCTATTCTACCAAATCTTGAGCTTTGAATGGTGCACCGTAATCCTAAAAAGTAGAATACATACAAACAAATATAGAATGAAAAATACTATGATATATAAAGATATTTGTTGTCATAAAAAAAATATGAAACTCATGAGCTCGAGTCGCAACATAAATATTATATCTGGTCTGCTAGTAGTCAAATAAAGCAATGTTCCAATTATGCCTCTAAATTTCTTTTGATCAACTGATTTTCTCTTTCGGTCCTTATCTAATTGAACTGAGGAACTCATCGGCGTAGTCACTAGTTTAGCATTATTTATTTCATATTTATTTAGGACATCCTTAATATACTTTGATTGACCAAGAAAAGTTCCTTTCTCATTTTGCTTAATGCTAAAGCCAAGAAAATAACTTAAATCTCCCATTAAACATATCTGAAATTCACTACTCATTATTTCTAAAACTTCATCACAAAGATTTTTATTTATAGAACCAAATATGATATCTTCAACATATATCTGAAAGATGAGTATGTCATCTCCTAATTTCTTTAAAAAGAGAGTGGTGTTCACACTTCCTTTAATAAAAGATTTCTCTAATAATGAAGTGCTTAACTTCTTATACCAATCCCTAGGTGCTTGTTTCAGTCTATATAATGTCATTGTCAACTTAAACATGTGATTAGGGAATTTAAAATTTTCAATATACTCAATATAAACATCTACTTATATTACCCCAATCAAAAAGGTACTTTGGACATACATTTGAAATAATTTAAATCCTTTTGAATAAGAAAAAGCTAACAAAACTCTAATTACTTCAAATCTAGCTACAAGGGAAAAAGTCTCTTCAAAATCAATCCCTTCTATTTGATTATACCCCTTAGCCACCAATCTTTTCTTTTTTCTAATCACAACTCCTGAATCATTCATTTTATTTTTGAACACCCACTTAGTTCCAATAACACTTTAATCTTTTAACCTTTCTATCAATTCCCAAACATCATTTCTTACAAATTTATTTCACTCTTCTTGTATGGCCAAAATCCAAACTCATCCGAAAGTGCTTGATTAACATTTGTGGGTTCAATCATTGATATAAAGGCATAATGGTTCACCTCTTTGCTAAGTCCATGCCTAATCTTAACACCCTCTTATAGTTCACCTAATATTAATTCCTTAGGGTAAATTTTAGAAAATTTTCATTCTCTAGGCAAAGGGTTTTCAATTTCAACATTTTCATCAAAATTTATCTTTTCAATTCCTTAGGAGTTATCTTAGATATTATTCTCTTCCAACCTTGGCTCTTCAGAATTGCCAAATTCATCAAACATAACATGTGTTGTCTCCTAAACTACAAAACTCCTCTTGTTGAAAACTCTATAAGTTGCTGGGTCCTTTGACTCCAAAGAGATCTTCTTCATCCCAAATTTTCTAAATGAGTTTTTCAATTATTATGAAGGAACACCTTACAACCAAAGACATGTAAATTAGACAAATTTAGCGTTGTTCCTTTAAGAAGTTCATAGAGTGTTTTATTAAATTTGGATCTAATATTCACTCTATTAAGAATATAACATCGAGTATTGGCCGCCTCAGTCCAAAAATATTTTGGAAGTGAGTATTCTGCCAACATAACTCTAGTAGCTTAAATTAATATTTTGTTCCTTAATTAAACTATCACATTCTACTGAGGGGTCCTAGGTGTTGAAAAATTATGATCAATTCCTTTTTCCTTAAAAAACTCTTTAAATTTTTTATTTTCAAACTCACCTCCATAATCACTTTGAACTGATAAGATTTTACATCCTAGTTTTCTCTGAATCTAAGTCAAAAAATTTCTAAATTTCTCATATGATTTACTCTTATGAAATAAAAATTTATCCAAAGTGAACCTAGAGAAATCATCAACAATCATAAATCCAAAAACATTACCTCTTAGACTTACAATGCTAGTCGGTCCAAAAAGATTCATATGAATAATCACCAAGGGATTGCTAGTTATTAGATCCTTAATGGAACGAAAGGAGGACTTCACCAATTTTCCTAATTGACATGCATTATACATGTAATCCTTAGTAAAGTATAGTTTTGGAATACCTCTAAAAAGTTCTTTTTGGGTAATGTTCCTAAGGTTTTTCATGCTAGAGTGACAAAGTCTCTAATGCCATAATAATGATTCATCAGAAACTATTTTCAAACAAAAAGTATTAGGAAATTTAATATAATTTAAATCAAGCATATACACATTATTTATCCTAAATCCATTCAGAAAATCAATTCCATTTTGGCTTATTATGAAGCTAGTGGGAAAACAATTTATACTATAACCCTTATCACACAGCTAACTAATACTCAACAGATTAAGCTTTAAGCTTTCTATAAGTAAAATATTCTCAATGAAGAAAATGTTCAAGTTTCCAATCATGCATGTGCCTTCTACTTTCCTAATGGTATTATCTCCTAATATTACCTTGCCTCTATTCTTGTCTTCCAGCGATATGAATTATGTAGTGCCTCTAGTCATTTGCTTTGAACATCCATTGTCCAGGTACCAAATGCTCTCACAAGATCTTATATGAGAGTGTTTCTACATAGTAATTAAATATTAGTCTTGTGAACCCAAACAAGTTTGGGTTTTCCTCTTGGTAAAATTAATCTAGATGCATATATGATATGATTTATTTTATACATATTTGGTCTCTACACTAGATATTATTTACTATGAATAGTACAAGTGTGAGATATGTGTCCAATCATATCATAAGAAAAACTTTTAACTCCAAGAAAAGAATTTTTCAATTTATATGGATAAACTTATCGTTTCCTAGGTTTTAAAATTTTTATTTTCCTTTCAAGATTAAAAAAATGATCAGCTGTAGGTGGAATTTTATTTTTCTCAAGTGCATTCAATTGTGCTTTAATGAATGTGTTTGCAGTTTTTAACAAAGCATTGTTAACTTTCAAATAGTGTTCTCTATTATCAAATTCATCCACAAATGTTTTAAAATCTTTTTTCAAGTTCAGTGTGGGATGATTTCAATGCTTCATATTATTTATTCAATTCATCGTATTCATCTAACAATTTTATGTGGTTACTATCAATTAGTGTGTGATCTTTCCTAAGAATTTCACGCTTTTTTTATAATTCAAGAAAATCTAAATTTAACTTAGCATGCACCTTTTTAAGTTTTCTATATTTCATATGAATTCTTTCAGAAACATCAACTAACTTATCATAGGTTAAGTCACATACCTTTTCTTGATTTGTTTAATCAAGCTTAGCGGTCATCAAGTACAAATTTGTGGCTTCTTCTTTATTTCTATTTCTAAAGAGTCCGAAGCAGAGTCCGCCCAAAATGCTTTCTATAATTTCTTCTTGGCCTTCCTCACATTGGTTTTCTCTTCAACTTTCTCCTTTCTAGGATTGTCTTTAAGATTTACACATTTAGACTTAACGTGTCCTAGCTTCCTGCATTCACAGCAAATTATATCATTAGAAGCCTTAATATTTTTGTGGAACTTACCTTTATTCTACTGTTGGTGTCTCCTTTACTTCCTCTTTAGAAAACTCCTGAATTACCTAGTCATCAAGGAAATATAATCTTCATCCTCAGGCTAAGATTTATCACTCTTCGAGTCATCCATTTTCAAAGCTATATTATTTTCCTTTCGCTTCTCACATGTATCAATATATCTTTGAGTCACTCATTGCTCGTAAGCAATTAGTGATCCAAGAAGATTATCAATGAAATAAATAATTAAATCTTTAGACTCTGTAATAGTAATTATTTTTGCATCTTGAGCAGTAGGCAAACAATGAAGTATTTTATTCACTTATTTTTTTTTTGCATTTGTTAATTCCCTACCTAAAGCAGGTAAGGAGTTAAACATTTGAGTGAAATATATGTACATGCAATGATCAAATCATTTGGTTTCATGCAAAAAGTTCATAATTATGCAACAAGATATTTAATCTAGATTGTTTCACTTCATTAGTCTGTTCATATGTATACAAATTCTATCCTAAATTTCTTTTCTATTTTTATACGTAGAAATATGCATGTAGTCTTCAGATTTAAGTGCAAAGAAAAAACTATTAAAAAATTTGCATTTAACTAAGCTAAGTCTCATTCTTCTACAGTCTAGTCAGAAAATGATGTTTTAGTTCTAATGCCATATTCATGCTAGTTTGCCTAGTTTATCCTTCTTGTACTAAAATCCACATGCTATAGTCAAGCGATTGATGAAATGTAGAGATTCGTTTTTTCTAAAAATTAAAAGGGATATTATCAAATAATGGGGGTCTAGTGATCGAATATTGTTCAGGTGTGTTACGATTTCCAAAAGTAGCCATTATCATTTTCAAAAAGTTTTCTAAACCTTAATTTTTTAAACAAAGCTCTAATACCACTTAAAAGGTCCGTATAAGTTGTTTGACCTAACACTATTATCCCAAGGCTAACTAAGAGGGGGATGAATTTGTAATTTAAGAATTTCTCTTACATGAAAAACTATTTTAAAATTTCTTTGCACAATAATTAAAGTTTTTAACAAAATAAAACTTTTTAACCACTTAAATAAAAATGTGTATAAAAAAATAAAATTGTAGAAAAATAAAGAACACAGAAATTTATAATAGTTTGGTCTAACTAGTCCTACATCCACTCCCTAAAGACTGCCACTTAAGGTATTATACTATTACCAAAGTGATTGTCCTTCTTCCCCCACAAGACAAAGAAGCCTTTATAATTACCCTCTCTTCCACCAATCCCTAGTGCGGCAGAGTACCGTCATCCTTTCACACCCTCAGAGTGTTGGTAGAGTACCGTCATCCTTTCACACCCTCCAAGTGTCGGTAGAATACTATAGTCCTTTCACACTCTCTAAGTGTCGGCAGAGTGCCGTCCTCCTTTTACATCCTCTATGTGTGGGTCGAGTACTGACGCCTTTCACACCCTCCTAGTGTTGGTAGAGAACTGACATCTTTTCACACCCTCCTGGTGTGAGCAGAGAACTGGATCTTCTCCAAAGATATTCTCTCAAATAAACTAAAAGAAGTATTGAAGATAATTTAAAACATAAAAAGATATTCTTACCTTTGAGTAACCTTGTGTTCCTTTCACACTCCCACTTATAAGAACTCTCTCACAAAAAACTCTCCCAAAACTCCCTTTCACTTGTTATCCAAGAAAATAGGAAGACAAAGACATCACAAATCAATTTCTAAGGACTTTGTGTAGGTAAAACATAAAAAATGTCTGAAAAAACTAAAAATTTTAATTTTGACCGACCATGATCGTACAATATGATTGATGATTGAACATACGAACAACTCAAGATTTACTTATACGATCTTGTATAAACCATTTTCGTTCATGTTGATCATACAGTACAAAATGTATATCGTCCCTAATGAACAGTTTAAAAAATTTACATATTCGTATGGACAAAAATGTTTGCATCAATTTCATACACTGGATGTTATCTATATGAAGTAAAGATTGTCCTAGATGAATAGTTCAAAAAATTTACCTGTTCGTATGGATGAAAATGTTTGCATCAATTTTTTACTCTGGACATCATATATAGGAAGTCAAGATCATCCCATACAAAAGTTCAAAAAATTTACCTGTTCGTATGGTTAAAAATGTTCACATCAATTTTGTACTCTAGACATCATCTGTACGAAGTTAATATTATCCCGTATGAACAGTTCAAAAAATATACCTGTTTGTATAGACAAAAATGTTCACATCAATTTTATACAATGGACATCATCTGTACGAAGTTAAGGTTGTCCCACTTGAATAATTCAAAAAATTTACATGTTCATATGGACAAAAATGTTCACATCAATTTCATATTCTAGACGTCATCTGTATAAAGCTAGAATCCTACAGTATGAATAGTACTTAAAATTATTTTTCTTTTCATGATCCAATTAACTCCTTATTGGAGGAAGTAACTGGACAAATCATCCCGTATAATCTTAAATCGTATAATACAATTAGTTTAAAAAATTAATAAGTTTTAAAACTCCCCCAGTTTGTGTGTGTGTGTGTGCATGGTAATCCAATTCAATCACACTCTCTTAGATATAATAAAAGTGTAAAATACATACTCCATTCACAATAAACTCTAATTTAATATGACTTGAAGTCTTCAACAGTATGGAGTATAATTTTCCTGAAATGTTAATACACAAAAAAAAAGCAATATATCCAATATATGTTAGGAGAAACAGTAATCAAAATAATAATATTTTGAATCATCAAAAATATATATGATATTAAAACATAGTTATGAAAACTAAGTTGCAACAATCATTAGTTGGAGCATAGCTCATGTATGTAGTACTTACACCTTTATGACATAACCCCAAATGCCACTCAAATCTAATCCCTGGACTAGCCAATCTAAAGTAGCATGGGGATGTTGTGATTGCTTCTAGAGTCATAAGCTTTATGGCTACATCACATATAGATAAGAACAAATTAGGAATCTAGGGTACTAATCAGTTTCCACGGCTATCTAACTTTTGGCACCCCCCTCCACCTAATTGGTTGAAGATAAATTTAGATGGATCCCTATACAAGTCGAACAAAGATGGAATTGGGGGAGTAGTAAGAGATTCCAAAGGTAGGTTTTTAATGGCATTTGGATGTAGATATGTTCATTGGGATAGTGCTGTTGGTGGAATTTTGAAAAAACAGGTTTTGAAAAATATTAGTTTTCTTTGGGAATTTTTGAAATTGAGATTTAATTCTAATTCAAAAATCGAATCATCCCATTAAAAAAATTATATCACCCCGAAGGACAAAAATAAAATTTCATAACAGTGTTCAGATTTAGAATTATGAAATTCATCTTGAATATCATGACTAGATTCTAAAGAGAACTTCACATGGTCCCGAGGGGACAAGGTAAAGTTCAACTAAATATCCAGTTATGATAATCAAGAAGTATGATTGTCGAATTCATATCCAAAGCCTTATCAATGAATGATGTATCTCCCCAAAGGGATATAACACCTTTCAATGATAATTCTTCTAATATAATAAAGACAATCACTCTTTAACTTTTCCCAAACAAACCTAAGAAGATTTTTTTTTAAAAAAAAGGTTAATTTTGAAATCAGGTGCGTGTGGTTCCAAATCTCCTATGAGCGCAAGCCCTCGTAGTTAATTACATCGTAGGGAGACAAAGTCCCCTGTGAAAACTCTTGATTAAAATAAGAATGAAATTTTGTTAGATTTTCTAGGAGTGATATCAAAAAAACGAATAGGATTTTTTGGATAATCAAAAGGGAATGGATCAAGATTGAACATTTATTAACATAATCGAGGGAAGAGGGGTAAGGGACACCTTGAGATTCCAAAACCATCCGGAAGTATCCCAACCTAATCTAAGTGTTGGGCTTTATATTTTAGGATTGAAAAGAAACTATAATTGAAGTTGAGCATCTTATTAGAAATTTGGGATTATATTCCCGAAATTTGGTGTCTTATAATCAAAGCTATGCCCCAAAGCCTAAATCTAATTTGAACACTGGACCACAGTCGTCCGAACCTAATTAATGAAGTGCAATGCCTGGACTTACCCCGGCCTGCATTGGGGAGCCAGCTAACCACCTAATCGATTTAAAAGAGATGAGTCCGGGCTTTTATGCAAGAGTGGTAGGGATGTTGTACTTAAAGTTTTGGAGAATTGGGGCCGACATCTAGAAATTTTCCTAATTGGCCCCTCGGACTTATGTTGGGTGCTAAAATGCTAAAACTGATGCAATTAAAATTTTGACTCTTTTAATTTGTATCTAATGCAATGCATGCTGGTCGACAACTTCCAAATCAAATATGCTTGAAATTTTAAAAACAGGCTTATAAAAATAATTTTTTTTAGAAGACTGAACTTCCCCAGGTCTGGCACCTCGTCCTCATAGGTCAGACTATCCGGACTCTACCCGCAGGCGGAGAAGGGTCTAAGACAAGGAGAGAATAATGCAAAAATATGCATGCGACCCCGGGGTCGATCCCAGGCTAACTCCCTAGATTTGTTATCTTTATATGTTATTTAGACTCACTAAAACTTTTAGACATTTAAGATTTTGAGTAGAAATAAATTTAAGAGGGTTTCAATTCTTATTGATTAGGGGATTAATTAGGGACAATCATGAACATTTTAATGGATTTTATAAGTTAAAGATAGTTCATTATCAATTGATTAGGGTTAATAGGCCATTTCTAAGAAGGATTTTTGAGGCTCCTAGTTGGAGAACCAAATGAACTCCAAATTTGATGAAATTTGGACCATAGGATCACTTGACCCTAAGGGATAAACCCACCAAATTTTAGCTCAAATGGAGTACTCTAAGGTGGTTAACTAAACCACCCAAGATGAGCTCTAAGTCACCTTCAAATCACTATAGGGGTCTATCCTAAGCTTGGATTGGGGCAAAATCAGTGGCTCTACACTCCTTATCCTACACATCATCAGCACACAAAGAATCACACCCTAAATCCCATTGGATAGATCTATACCCCATTTTGAATATAAGGGTCAAACCATGACCCTTAAACTTAAAATTTGGGGAAAATTCCCTCGAACATCTTAAAAAGGGGAGATAAAATTTGGTCATGTCACAAACATGTTCAATTTCAATCTCCCAAAATTCCAGGCCCGGTGGACTTGTATTTAAATTGTAATTAAAGAAATTGATAAAATGCTCAAACTGAAATTAAGCCTAACACTGACCTAACCAGGGCCAGAACCATAGGGGCTTTTGTAGATCTCCCTGAGACCTTTCCAATGAGCCTATGAACACCTAATTTGGACAAGTATGGAGGGTGTTATAAATTTTTGAAGTTCCCATGAATTTTTGGAATTATTAATTCGGCCATAACACAGTCAACGCTCCCTTTACACGCGCTGCGTGCCGATTGGCTGGGCAATCATTGGCGCTAACTATTAACGGTCAGATTAACCACAGCCGTCGGATGGCGGATCAGACGGCTGGGATTAAAGGCTCTCCGATACTGCGGGATCTAATCCGAGCCGTTGATCAGAATCAACGGCTGAGATTTTGTCTTCAACCTCCCGCACGTATCCGAGACCGTAAGGCTTCTCCGGCGTGATCCAGGTGATCCCGTCGGCGAGCTCTGATGAAATTTCACAGGGAGGATCAGGACAGTGGAAAACTTCAATCCAACGGTGGAAATCCATTGGGGGTGAAGGTTTCCTTCACACTTGACCAGACTACCTAGCTAGGGAGCTCGGGATGAAGGGATTACCGCAGAGAAAGTCTTAACGAATGAGCTTCTCTATCAGGAAGCTTCAGGGGACGATGGCGAACTAATATCCTTCAGACGTCGGGACCGGAGGATGGACGGATGTGTGACTTCGAGCGGGATGTCGAAAGCTTTCACGAGCGCTTGCTCGAACGGATGAAGGGATCAATCTGGGAGCTCAAAGGGAGAGCCTGGGAGGTCGAAGGAGCTCTCTGAAATGATTTCAAGCGAGTGAGAATGCTTCTGGCCATCTGGGGAGCTCGAGCCTATTCAGCCATCTTTTGCGGGCTTGGACGACCGAGATTGAGCTGGAGAGGGCTCGGATTGCTGCTAGGTGGAAGATGGCGACGTCCTAGGGAGGTCGTGGGGATCAAACCGGTGGACAGCAGCTTTGATCCATGAGTTGTCTGGGGGGACCACCGGAACTCGTTTTCCATTGGTTCTGACCGCTGTCGGCCATGGTTTGGGTCGGGTTGACTGTGGGAGGCCGATGGGGACATGCTGGAGTCAAGGGTGGAGACAATTTGGCCTGGGAATGTCTGTATTGAACTGGTGGCTCGGTTGGACCCAAACCTGCTCGGTTCGAGTCAAATTGAGATCGATCAAGGTCAGGTCAGACCCTGGATTTGGTATGGGAGATAGTTCTGGGTCTGGCACACCCAATGCAAGTGGCAATTGAATCCAATTTGGTATGGGTTAAAAGATGGCTCGGGTTGATCCAAATCTGCTCGGTTTTTGTCAATTTGGGCTCAACCCAGGTCAGGTCAGACCTTGGGCTTGAGGTGGGAAGTGGGTCTGGGTCTGGTGAACCTAATGCAAGTGGCAATTGGGTCCAATTTGATCTGAGTTGGAATATGGCTCGGGTCCATGTGTTTTTGGCTACTTTGGGTTAGCCTAAAACCTGACCCAGGTTAACCCAAAGCATGGGCTGGCTGGAGGAGGTGTGTTGGACCTAGGGCCACCTATGGGAGGTGTTGATCAAGTTCAATTGGGCTTAGGTAAAGAGTTGGCTCAATCCCAAGTGATCTTGGGCACTTTGGGTTAGCCTAACTCTTGACCCAAGTTAGCCCAAGGGTTGGGCTAGTCAAGGAAGGTGCATTGGATCAATGGGAACCCAATGACACCTTGATTTGGATTCAATTTGATTAAGGTTAAGAGATGGCTCAAGGGAGGCCTCTCTTTGGTCACTTGGGTCAAGC